>NW_018127888.1:693801-708698 GCF_001952655.1 Monopterus albus | reverse complement strand
GGACATGTCCCTGAATGTCCTGTATGTTCTTAGATACACACCACATAATCAACACTCACACACATTGATTTTCTCCATGTTTTGACTACTGATACGGTCAGCTGTAAAGCTGACATATCAGGTGACGCCACGGTTTGACATGCCTGTGTAGACAGGGGTTAGCCCAAACCAGATATAATGTACAGGCCTGTTGGGTTCGGAGTCTTTCATTCTTCATCTGCCTGTGCGCAGTATTGGAGGTGCAAGATACCTGAGCGTGTAATGTTAATTTTACCTGTGATCCTTTGAATAAACCAGCACGGTTTTTTGTATCCACTTGGACCGCCTCGTCTCTCTGAGTTTCACTGGTTAAGAGTAACTGGGAAATATCTTTCACTACACTTACTTGCATACACCGCATCACTCTGTTTATGTCTGGGTGTGTGTCCTTTGGGTGGACCAGTCTCTGCCGCAATTTTGAAGCTGTGACAGTCTCATTGTATTTTGCCACACAAACTACTTGGTTAGGTTTTGGAGAAGAAAAAATTGGTCACATTTGGGAACAAAAACCCATGAAAAACAAGCCACACACCCTGTGTTTTGTGTACCTAGCCTTTGACTGGTAGTGTAGTATCAAATAAGTCCATTGTACTTCTGTACTTCTGTATACCATAGATATAACTACATATGGGCCTGTAGCTGGGGTACTTCTATGTTAAAAATGTTAATTATCAAATGTGTTACACTATCATACATACATAAAAACATATTCCATAACAAGTAACCACAAATGTAATGGACATATTATAAGAATAAAAGTTATGATTATTTGGTGTAATAAAAAACAGAATTCTTAAAATAAAGTCTGAGATGTTTTCATTGTTCTAGTGATTCAAAAACAATTCCACTATTTACAATATGTTCAGCAACTTCCAGATGTTGAACTGTTTGGGGGTGGGAACAAGCACTTTTAAGCAAATTCTATGAGAGCAAAATTAAACATTATACTAATTTTGTTATTACTCCTAACAGCAATCTGAGTGAACTGAATAATGATAATAATCAGGTTAAGGAGAAATGATTATTTTACATGAAATCCTCATTAATCTGTATACTGATTAGCAGGCACAGCCATCACCATGTTAATAAGGGTAGTGGTTGTGATCTTAATGGATCACTGATCGCTTCCTACTTAGTTTTTATCCCCTAAATACACACAGAATGTGTTGAGCTATGACTATCTCCCTTTTAAAAGAAATGCAGCATGAAATTAATGGAAATGAAACCACTGAAACTAGAATTAACCTCCAGAAAGGCTTGGAGAGATAAATACTGTACTTACTCAAAGACCTACACTGATGCGTGAAAACAGACAAAGTACAGATTGAGAGATCAATACATTTCAAAAGACATTCATGTTTGATACCGCATGTGATTCCCTGTGGGACAGGAAAATCTCCCCAGAAGGAAGTGATTACAGGCAGAAACCTGCAGGAGATTTGGCTGTTTCGCTCAATTTGTATTGCAATAAATATTAATAAGCCTGTGGTAATACGGCATGTCATGTTATAAACCATGGTAGTGATGACTTATGTTCCCTCAAGTGGAGATGTCATGTTTCTGTTTTCCTGCATGATGCTCAAGAAAAATAATAATATAATCATGTACAGTACATTTACAGTAAGTCATTAGGACAGTAAATGTAAATGTTTTTCTTCCACACTGTTAATAGTGATATCAGTATCTCCTATTGCAGTCATATTAGAGACAACAGACCAACCGAATGCTCCATTCTTGTGTTCAAATATCAAAAGCAACTGCACCCTGTAAATCAATATTACTCTCATAACCTATGAAGCGCTGTGCGTCTATTTCTAGACATGATGCCAGAGCTTATCAGAGCAACCGTTTGAACAACAAAGATGACCAACAGGAACACAGAGGTTATCCGCCAGCAGTTGTGTTGATTATGTAGCGTCAAGAGGCATAACGAAAGCAGGCTGAGTGTGAACTATTATGCAGAGAGAGAAGCATTCACTTTGAATTACAGTGCTAAGATTGTGTTTCTGTGTTTGTGACTCTAATTACTGAGGTCCAAAAGTTATTAGAACAGTTCTTGTGTAGGGCTGCTGGTGGAGCAGAAAAATTGTCCATGATTCCTTTTCTGTGTTGCTTGTTAAGTCCAATCTTATTAAACTAATCTGAAGTGAAGACATCAGTGTTGGTCACTGACATGTACAGGAAGCACAGCAGCAATTGAATTTACTGAAATATAATTTACAATGACTGGTTCTATGCATCACACTGTCTTTTACACAGAAATAAACTGTTCATTCTCACGTGGCTGTGCGCAGGAAAACCTGTTATAACAGACACAATCTCATCTGGTGGGAGATCCTGCAACACTGATATTAATAATGGAGGATGTTATGGACTGTGGGTTTTGCAGGCAGCTAACCAGGCAAGAAAAAAGCATGCAGGGCTTCTATATATTATAATGGAATGATAGTCCTGGGACTGTATTTACCAAGTCTCAAAGAAGGAAATCACTCCTAACTGTCTAAAAATCCTCAGAATGACAGTTTTGGCTCTAATATTAGGAGCAGAAGTAGGAGCACTTTATCAACATTCACAAATAGGGAAATCACTCCTATCTCCACTAAAACTTAGGAGAGCTTGAGAGGTGTCTTAACTGGTTAAGAGTTACCAGGAGGTGGCTTTCAGACAGGGAGAAGCACACAGAAGAAACCAGAGGAGAGATGTTTTACTAACACTTCATGACACCAAGTTCATTAAAAGCTAGTTTGGCCAAAAGTGGAAACATTTTTGTGACAGATCTTGTGCAGGATCAACAAGAACACATGTTGCTTCTACCACTCAAGTAGAGTAGGTATGGATGAAAACTGCATGATCCTTGATTTAGTGGCCAAATGACCCAGATCCACACATGACTAAATGTGATTGAGAGCGAACTAAAACCTTTATTTGAAAATAATCACACTCCCTCTGGATACACAGCTTTATTATACTGTAGAGATTTAAAGAAAAATCTGGGCTGATGAAAATATTCTCATTTCACACAGGGGAGTCTCATTATGAATGGCTTTCCAATAAAACTACAGCCTATTGCACATATAAAAGCATAAATGCTTAATGATTGCATTTAATGACTGTTATCTTCTGTTACCTGCTTTTCGCCAATACACATAAAGCCTTCACGTGAAGTGGAGCTGATTTAGGCATTTCAGATATTCAACTACAAACCTCAGCTGTCGGAAAACCAATAGCACGTCCCGATAATGTCTGTGTTTTAGCTTTGAGTGTTGTAAAACACTGACATCACACTCGTGCTACAAGTAGAATTTCTGAAAATCAGAGTAGGACACTTCATAAAAATAAATAAATAAATACATAATATTTTTAAGTCATGCTCTAAGGTAGGAATGTTTTTAGTGTGTGAGTGAGTAATAATATGCAGAAGCTCTGCCACGTGGAAAGAAGCTCTGGGAGGTCTTTGAAGAGAAGGTAGAAGTGAGTGTCTGGGTGTTATCTAATTACTGATGGTGAACGGTGCCTGGCAACTGAGCAGTCTCAGCATTCAACTGAGTCAGAAAAAGATGTCTATTAGACAATACAGGTGAATTATTAATGGTGCGTAAACTCTCCTCTGGTCTTTTTTTCTACATCTCTCCCTCTCTTTATGCTTATCATGGCATCTCCTACAGTAAATTAATCTCTCTACAGCTGAATGACCATTCCATCAATCCACTTAACTAGGAACTTATTTTACTTCCAAAATTAGCTTGTCCTGGGGGTGATTTCTTTCCTGTTGGTTAACTACAACAGATATGAATGGCTTTAAGAATATGCATCATCCTTAATGTTGGCACCACAACCCAATCCACAGTTTGACCGACTGTGTGTCATGTTTTTTACTCTTTAAGAAGAATTTAAGAAGAAAATATACACAATGTACAAGCTCTCTGTCAAAAATACAGCACAATTACAATTTTCCTTAAATCAAGGTTCTTGCATACAGTATATGAAAGTGCAGTCAGATTAGGAGATTTTGGAGAAAAACATGTAAAACTGATTGTGGCACTTAGTATATTGGCATGTTGGGTTCAAAAAGTGGATCACAAAATGTATTTGTATACTTCAACACACTTGACTTGCAAAATGAGACTGTGCTTTTGGGAATTCCACACAAACACACATCTGATTTGCAAAATGAAGGTGTTTAGAAGAAAAAAGTGAGGCAATATTTCAGCTCCCCATCACTTGTCAACACAGCTGCCACTCTGTCAACACACACACACACGCACACAGGTAACTGGCCACTAGATACTTTATGTCCTCATCACCAAGAGAGCTGCCAGTTAATGCTAGCATCATTTCTCAACCACTCCACTGGTCATTACTCTGTGTGCCCAGGTCTTTACAGTCTACCCTCTTTACTGTAAGAATGCATATGATTTTGTTTTTACATTTGTCAATGCATAATTTCCTCATGCTATCACTATATTAAAAAAATTAAATGTGCACACGGTCTAGTTCTTTGGAAATGAATATGAATAGCTATTGTTTACTGATATTTGCAAACATGTATTCAACAGGATGATCCTGCACACAATGACATACATTCACCTGCCACTTTATTAGGTACACCTGTACAACTGTATCCACTTCAATGCAATACTTCCACCTTAACATCTGTGTTTATGAAGCTCCAAATGTTTATGTGTTTGGTGAAATTGTCAGGAACGTATAAATTCAATTATATGCTATTGAGCTCATAGTTAAAAGTGGTGTTGTATTGGACAACATTACATTCAGAGGTGTTCTTAATATTCTGGCCATCTCATGTATGTAGCTAGGGAGGACAAAAAAAAAAAAAGAAAAGTGCTGTAAGCATCCAGAATATACATTACAAATGCATGGATACTCAACTATTTCATTTTTCATTTTAAAAAACTGAGACTTGAAGTGATGAAACAACAAGAGAAGGGTCAAACTGGGCTGACATGACGGTCATGGAAGACTTAAAGTTCACAAAACCAAACCACCAGTAATCATCTGGAATGGGATTGCTAGTGGCAAGAAATCTGTGAAAGCATCATAGTGCTGTCATTACAGTACAGTCTTTTCATTCTAAAAAGCTCTACACTGCAATGAAAATGGCAGATAAATGGCTCTGTGCTACGCCCAAGATCCTCATCTATGAGCCGGTTCGTAGACATGAACATATCAAAATGTGAGTGGTCTTACAACAGATAAAGTGTTTAATCTACAGAGTCTATCAAAACCATGACAGACAAGACACATCAGGAAAAAGTCAGTAAAATTATAGAGTAGACTAAAACCAGACAGATGCACGGGCAGTGTACATCCGCCAGACAGATGGATCCTTCTGTGGCAGTACCTCCTGTCCTGTCCTTCCTGACAACAGCTGAATGATTTTTAAATAACGCTCTAAAGATTTTGATCATATTAAATGTCACAGTAACAGATGGCTGGAAGTATCTGGAAATCAGTGCATTTACCAAGAGATAAGAAATTTCACAACCACAGAAATGACACTCGAGTTTGAAGAAATTCACCTGTGCATCACTTCTGTAGCCTCAGCAGGTAAATATAGAGCAGACACTCAGAAAGTGACATCTTCAGCTCCATCAGATCATATTACTGCAAGTTTAACTCCATGTGGAAAGTCATTAATGCATCCAGTGTCTCCAAAAGTATCAGTTTAGAAACAGCACATCATGGACGAACATAGTTTAAATCCATCTCTGAACATTTATCCAGCAGATATGGCCCACTCAGGTTCCAGCTGTCAAACAAGGAGCCAAGAGGAGGAGAAGGGATTTATACAATTACATCAGCCTCTCATCACCATCTAATTAGAGAACAATCAGTGGACCCCTAATCTCGTTCAAAAGCCCCTTTCTCATTTGTCTGAACTGGAAAGTCCATGTGACCCAGTGAGAAAGAACAGCTAACAGCTAACTAGCAGTGAAAACCTGGTACCTCGGGGCATCATCTTTGTGTCTTATGGTGTGTGATCAACTCTGGAAAAGGCAGCCAGTGTATCAGTAATAAAACTGTGAAGCTTTTGGCTGCAAGTAGGCTAAGAACAGGACCTTTCACTCTCTGTTCTGATGACTTTAAACTGTGGCAAGGTGCCAACCTATACCTACAGTGCTAACACAGTGTGTATTCTATTAGAATGTAGTAAAACACACTTACTTGGTTCAGGAGTACAGTATAGATATCATCAGTGATAATCACGACTCGTGGTCTGACATGACAGACTGGATCTGTTACATTAGAGCTTTTCTCTCTCTGTTACTGTCTCAGATTGATATACCAGTGAGGGAGCACCACACTGTTAATATTTGCAATTACTGCCTTTGTCATTAAATGTTACATTCCACAAGAAAAACAATAGCAAGAGTAACCTTTCTGTAGCTTACCGATTACTATGAAAAAGGAGGAACATTGGGGCATCTTTGCTGTTTGAACCGAAGCCCAGAAGAAACACCACTAAACAAGGACAGTGTTTGCAGCCACCCAGTGAAGTCTCTGGCAGTGACTCTGATATTAGCATGACCTGCCTTTCCCTGGACTAAAATGTACAACTCTCAATTTAAAGTGCTTTCAAGTTCCTTTTCAAGGCAACTAGATAGATGTGAAGACCACTGAACTCTATGCTAAAACACATAGCAATCCCCGAAAACATAAAGTTCTTTTAGCGGTACTGACTTTGAATTGAATCAATAAAAGAACGACTCCCCTGCAGCAGTCTTACAAACTCATCGAGATTTATGTGATTTTAGTCACAATAGCTTTGATCAGTCAATTTGGAAAGGAGATTGATTAATATGATGAATGGAGATTGAAATAGCATTTTAAAATACCAACCTGGTACGTCTGTCCCAAAGGCATCAGTGCAGATTTGTTTGTCCCATTTCAGAAGGCATATGTGCTTACTGCATTTTACTGGCTTTGCACATGTACTCTGCACAACAACAATAACATTGAATTTAAACTAATA
Organism: Monopterus albus; assembly: GCF_001952655.1. Lineage (NCBI taxonomy): Eukaryota > Metazoa > Chordata > Actinopteri > Synbranchiformes > Synbranchidae > Monopterus > Monopterus albus. The sequence continues at coordinate 701,665 of NW_018127888.1, read as the reverse complement.
TCATATATTTGTTTCTTAATTTCATTGAATCATCGCTGATTGAGGAGACAACACGGGCTACAGAAGGTAAAGGGGGCAGGCTCAAACTGTGACTGATTAAAATGATATTCAAGGTGTCTGATATGATGTTGTAAGGAAATTTCATATTTTGTCTTCCTTGTATAGATAATTAAACATAATACTGTCCACTGAACTTCTCTGAAACAGCATTTCAGATGACTCAGCTAAACAAAGAACTAAAATGGACATTTATTGCATAGAATAATATCTCTGTGAAGACATCCCCAGGAAACAATAATGAGAAACAAAGCCAGAACGCAGGCTTTGTGTTTATGACAACCAGTTCTTTAAATGCAGACAAAGAGTGTAGACACATTTTTTATCCTTAGTTGTGTGTCGGGTGGCAATTTCTGTTCTAGCGGGAAATGGGCTGCGCCAGACATTACTCTAGCACGCGCACACACACACACAGAATACAAAATGATGTCTGCCCCTTGAAATACACTCAAGGTTATGCTGCACAATTAGGTAGTCGCAAGGGAGGAAGGAAGGAAGACATAAAAAAGAAAGGAAGAAAGAAGCTGGTCTGATGTAAGACTTGTACAGTAGCTCCACATATATACAACACCTAGTCTTCCAATATAGCACACATTTTTCTTTTACAGCACCGGTTTCTCTCATTATTACACTCATCCTTGAACGGCCAGTGCAGACCAGTGGGAATCCCCCCATAAGGATTTTTTCGAAAAATTTGCTTGTTCTTTTTTTCTCTGCTAGTTTTAATTTATGAATAAACTGAAATTCTGGATGGCGATATATAAAACAAACACTTTTGTCATTGCATATCTTTGAGGCAGAGGACTCTTGGAGTGTTATCTGGCACAGACAAATGAGAACTTTCCACCAAGCTGTGATAAATGGATTGCACGTTGAATAATGAATTGTTTGAGTTAGTCCCCCATTTTGAAGATGAAAGAATCAGCAATGTTTAGTTGTCTCTGATGCGTTTCTAGTGATATCACTGTTTGCCAGCCGGGATTGGCTCCGGCTCCGCCCCCCACCCCCGCGACCCCGTTCAGGGATTAAGCGGTAGAAAATGAATGAATGAATGGTGCGTTTCTATGTTTCTTAGCTCAAACCCGGACTGTCCTTGAGACAACAAGGACAACTGGAGCTAGTTGTAACTGGAGCTAGTTGTCTATCTTCTTTCACATTGCTTCATTTTACTAATGATCTCATGATTTACTGTCTGAATGATGAGTGACCCCAAATCTTTTTTTTAGCAATAACCACATGACACTGTTAAAACCTGTAAGCATAAACGTGTATTAGTAGAAACAAGGTATCAGATTCTCTTAAATTGTAAGGGGCATGACCTATGTTTTGTTTGGTTATTTGGAGTGAAATATATAAGAATGAAAATATCAATTATTCTGATTTCACACTGCCTTACAAATCTGAATTCACAGATCCATTCTAACTTTCCCTCCCCCTCTTTATTCATCACATTTTATCTGAGTTAACCGACAACAATGCAGTGATATAACCCAGCATGGAAATGGGTTGCCAGCCTTTTCACCCTGGTGATTGGAAGAAGAAGAAACGGATCACCCACATTCCTCTGATCAATATGCAACATTTGTAATGGATAGAATGATGACATTGAAACTTTAATCACACATAGCTGTTTTTCGAAGAGTGACCCCATTCACTAGTTGCACATATAGTTTATTTTAACTTAATTTGTGATGACAAAAATATTTATTGTTGAATTATTGCATAAAAATATTCACCCAGTCTCCTGAATTACCAGTTTTTGTGCATGGAAGAAATAAACACTCAGGTCATGTAACCAGCAGTAATTACAGAGTCTAATTAACACACAGCTGCATCCTGTAAGGACAGATGGTGTGTCATGATGCACGCCAACAATCTTTGGCCATATTCATATCTATAGCCACACTGAGGACAATCTTGTTTGGAAATAATCTTTCTAAATCATCACACACATTTCATAAATCAGATAATTTCACAATAATGTATTCACGGTGAATTCCGACAGATGAGTTGTGGATTTCAGTGTTTGTTTTAAGTTAGGGTGGCCGTTAAAACACATTTGGGTAGCTGCTCTCGTGCTTCCCAGCCCAGGCCGTTGTTGTTAAAATTTCTAACACGCCTGCACTTGTGATAAAAGGTGATCTGAGCAGGTTTCAACACAAAAGCAAGTTGGGGTCAAAATGGGCACCAAAATTACACTGTGCTGCCTAGTCAGCATAAACACGACCTCAGCTGCGCCTCTCCTCCCACCTCAGCATAAGCACATTCATGGAGGAAAATACCAAACACACTACTGTGCAAGAAATAGACTTACAGCCATGGAAAGCTGCACAAAGATTGTTTGAAGCTATGCTGGCTTTTTCCCGGCAGGAAAATCGAGCCCACTGACTAATTTCCGTCAATTACTCAACCATTTATTAATGGTTTTGGAATTAACTCAGTTATTGTATTGAGAGTGAAATGATAAATGCTGCAAAGCTTTTACATAAAAAAAGAAAGAAATTAAGCAAGGCTGCTTTTGGACAAACAACTCACTACCTCAGTACAGTATTCTATAGGTCGTGCTGCATATTTGGCCCTGCAGTGTAGTCATCACTACAGAACTGTAGCTACACTTTGTCTGATCACAACACAGTATGAAGATAACAAAAACAGTTTTTACTGTTTCCCATCGCTGGTGTGAATAGCTCTCTCTCCCTTTGACCTTCCACTGGGATTAAGAGTTTGTGTTTTACTGTAAGGAATAACAAACACCTTCAGCAGTCTGTTGAAGGTTTCTTTTCTGTGTGAAAATGATGACTTGGCATTTAAAAAAAAAGTCACTGATCACATCTTCACAGGATCGAGAGTGAGTGCATATTCTCTGCTTATTAACTTGCCTATTTCCTCTTTGTGTTCTGTTTTTGTTTTGCTGCTAATGCTGAAGTCTGGCTGTATATCAAAGACTCTGTTATATCCTGCTAAGCATGTTTTTTTGTTTTTTTTTGGAAATACACATCTGCATCCCGTCAGATTCAGAGACTATGTGGGGTGATCACATTCTTTATTCATCTGTGAGTGTAGCCACACTCATTTGTTTTCCCTGGGGCCATTTTAAATGTCTCTCAGTAGAACGAAAGTATCCAGTGACCAATACAGGCAGCTCTGCTTAATGTGCCTGTAATTCCATCTGTTCTATATTTTCAGTCTCACACTGACATTGAGAGAACCTGCTGCCTGAAACACATGGGATAAGAGGGAAATGTGTCCTGCTTCTGTTTGGCGTTTCTGTGGCGTGTGGATGCTTTATCACCACCTGTGCTTTAGTGTCCAGTAATGTGAGGACACATAACATGTTTGTGCTCTACATGAACGACACACTAAGACTGGTTAACAGAGTTTAGAGGTCATGTGGTTAGAAGCCAGAAGTTATATCGGCTCATTACTGATACTGACTGATATTACCAGTGTGAATAATCATGCCATCAATCGTATTGTGTAATTGAATTTATTATGTACGAGTTCTGGTGTGATTGCGTCAGCATGTTTTGAGAACACTGCTGCCAGAAAAAACTGAAGGAAAACCAGACCCTGCAAAGCTTCTTGACAACCTCCATCTTAGAAGATGAGATACTGATACTGGATGAAGAAGCGGTAAAAAAGTGATCTATTTTGTTTCTGCTTTATGAAAGGTACTGATTAAGTTGTTCCATTGTTCCATACATTATATTATGTGAACATAATTACATTAAATGATACAATTGCACAGTTATGTGGTCATGGCTCCAGAGGACAAATCATACTGTGATGTTGTTAATGAACCCCTGACTTCTCTCTGTTTAGGTACTGATTAAACAGATCAGGTTTAACAAATGGTAAAAATCGCAGTAGAAATCAGTTTCTAATTACTCAAGGTGAGATTATTTGCACAGAAGATTAAAGGTCTCAATATCAAAAGCAAACAGTTGACATGTTTTGCAGCAAATCTGCGAGGCTCGTGAAATAGCTCATTGCTGACAATTCCCTTGGGTTTTACATTTCTGCTATCAGACTGTTATCACTGTAAAGAAAAAGTTGTTCTCATTACATTACCTCATTAGTGAAAGAATTCACATTCATTTTATAAAGTGCATTCCACTCATGTCTTATAATGCACAGTAAGTTTAAACCTTCTGACCTCTAGACATCATAATTTATAATTAATGTCCAGCTCACAGTGTTTCTGTCTTCTAGCAAAACTTTGGATATCAGTGTGTTAATATATGCTGCGATATATAACTGTATACGTTTAAATGTAATTTAATTCTGAGGGCCAGTAACAACTACAGGTATGAACCTTTTGGACTAACAATAGATAATGCCTGTTTTATCTGAATAGCAATTCCTGATCCTCACACCTTTGCACCTAAATCTGTACCTTATGATCAACTCTTAATTCACCACACAATGCTCACAGAGTTCTTTAGTTTATCTAGGATCCAAACAAACATTTTTGAGGTGTGTTAGGGATTATAGACAGTACAGAGCTTCACAAGACTGAAGTCAGTACTGTGTTGGCAGTATTTAGAGAGTGTATGAGAGGCTGTAATGATTTTTCCAGCTTGGTCTTAACAAGATGAGAGTAAGAGAATTAAAAATAGATGAGTTCACAAGTAATTTATTTGCCAGCAGGTGTAAAATACCAGATTATAAATAGGCTCAACACCCAAGCATGGCAGTGTCACCAATCTGGTTGGACCACTTACTGTATGAATGACAGCGTTCTACAAAGTGACAGTAAATCACATTGAGTAGGTCCATCAAATTTCGTGGCATGCTTTTCTTCTAGCCATTTTTTTTTGGATATTAATAATTTGCTATAGCAGGGTAATGCAATTTGCATTTTCCCCTATAACACTGTGGCTCAGATTGAAGTTAGAACCAAACAAAGTAAAATGCTCTCCTCTGCAGAGGATGCAGGTGGGTAGGTGAAGAGAAACAAGGCTCTGTGTGCATGATCAACAATTAAAAGAGATGACTTCCTTCAGTGGCCTAGTAAAAAATGCAAGAGTCAAGTACCTTTCTTTGTTAGTTTAAGAGTCAACTTTTAAATTAATGACAAGGTTCATGCGACTGTGGTACTGAAGACCCTTATCGATGGCCCTTGGCCTAATCATACCTGCTTGTGTCAGTTTCCCTAAAAGACTCCTCCATCTCTCCCCTCTGACTTTCATTAAGCTATGTTAGTATCTTGCCTGCCAAATGTGTCTGCACTGTGTTTAATGTTATTGTCCTTGGTTTCTCACTATGGTTAATTTATCTTTAAACTCTGGCTGTGTCCCTGACCATTTGAAAACCTCCTGCATTCAAGCACTCTTAAAAATATGGCTGACTTCAACAGCTGTAGGCCAGTTCTTAAGCTAAAATTCTTGACAAGACAGCATCCCTTCAACTCCTAAAACTAAAGCATTTCAGTTATGCTTTAGACAGTGTGACAGCACAAAGCCTACACTTATTAGGGGAACAAATAATCTTTTAAGAGCTGTGGACAAAGGTGAATGCTCCATACTCATATTGTTAGACACCATTTAAAGTGCTCCAAGTCCTGGCCCCAGATTACATCTCTGAATCACTAATCAACACAGTCTGAGGTTCCTCTTGGCTCTTCCTAATACAAGGTTAAGAACTAAAGGAGAACAGAGGTTTTCCTGTCAGGGCACCACTTCTCTGAAACGACATGTCTGAGAATCTCAGACCTTCAAGCTCTTAAAAGAAGAATCATTTTTAATGTCAAATCTGGTTTAATGAGTCACTTTTCTGGAAGGCAACAACTATCCTCAGGTGCACAGAGATAAATAAAAAAGTAGAGATGTGGCAAAACTACAGTATTTTTCTCTGTTTGAAATCTTTCGTTACAAGATACTATTAACACTCCTGACATGTGGATGAGCTTCCTCCTGATCCTCTGTTACAAACTGGAGAAACCACAGTATTTGGAACAGCCTGTGTTTAATAACATTGTCTACATCAGCTCTTCATGGACACGTCAGGAGAAGTGACTATGTTCGATGTCATCTGCAAGCTGAGCTGAAATTCATGCAACACACAGCACTGAACAATAAAGTGAATAGAGAGGCAGAGCTTTTGACCGACTTCAGAGCAGAGGTTACAGAGACGAACAAACATCCTCCTGTGACTCAACAATAAAACAACATCTAGAAAATGTCCCAGAGTGCTCTCATGTGACTATGAAACTAGAATACACAAAACACACTTAGCACATAAACTCTGGCACTTTGTTAGCATAAGAACAATGTTTCTAAAATCTTGGAAACTTGGTGACACAGTACAATATAGTATTCGACTGATCTTTTTTGGAAGATTACTGCACACTGTTATGTGGGTTATTTACTGAATAAACAATTCAAAAATTAATGGAAAAAAAGAACACATGGTGTTTCACCTATATTTCAAGGTCCACAGAAGAAGATAGAGGAGGAAAAAAAACTCATATGCACATACACAATGGACTTAAAATCATTGCTACAAAGTTTTGCATTTAAACTCAAACTGAGAAAAACACTGAAGTAATGTTGAACAGATGTTTATGCGGTAATGGTGAAATTTGCCCTGCTTCTTCTCCCAGATACAATGATATAGTCTCTTTGCCCATCAGTGCTCTGCCTTCCTACACTTTAAGATGGAGTGAAACTGTTAGTACAAAATGTGTTTTTGGCAATTCACATTTTAACTTTCAGAGCTGTTACTGTATTAACTTATCATGAAGTTAAGTAACAATATTGTGTGTTGTTAAAAGATGGGAGAATATTAGTGCTGCAGCATTTTTAACATTCCAGGAATATAGTCGATAGTGCAAGTATCAGCATGAAAAACAAAGATACAGAAGTGACTGAAAAAGCTGATGAACTTTCAACATGGCTGTCTCTGACAACCAAGAGTTGTCTGTAAGTCACACTTTATCTGCAAAGTAGACATCTATAGCATTTGCAGGTTTCCTGCTTTATCACAGCTGAAAACTCATCTCTCTCTGTATTCTTTGTAATTGCCTATTGAACTGTGGGAACTGAGGCTGGCGGGACCTGGTACATACCAGACTGACACCAGTGTGTGTGCCAGGTTTGCCTGGCATGGAAGCGTGAGAAAGGCTGGCCTGAGGTCTCTTCCTGATACGCAGTGAAGAGGGTTTAGTCATATTAGCAAATGGAGCATGAACAGCTTAATGTTTACTGCTCAGAGAAGACACCAAGGTACAGCAGGACTCTGCGTGGAATAATTGCAATTCAAAAGGTTAACAAGGTCTAACATTAGAAGATAAAGGAGCTGTATGAGATCTAGAAGAAACACAAGTTAATCTGTTACAGAAAGAAGAGCAACCAAAATGGGCTGTGGCATAATAAATATCACTATGTTTCCAATAATGGCATGCACACTTTTTACAGAAGATAATGTCTAATCCCAAGACTAAGGAGTAGCCTATACACAAACTATGGAATCCATCGCGAATATTACGTATCAAGCTAGTAAAACTCTGCTGTCTTGGAAACTAACAATAAATATTGGGTTAGAATTATTATGGGGAGGGGGCTACATGTTTAAATTTGGGAATAAAAACAACACTGTTACGTTTAGAAACAAAAAATGTTGAAACACACAAGCCGCACACTGAAATTGAACCCTGCTCACCTGAGAGAGTGTCCTAATGCATGTTTTGTGTGGTGCCCACAAGTCCGAAGCAGACATTTTGAAGAGCTGTTTTACCCTGAGGAACTCAGAATATTCTTAATTAATAAACCAATTTTGATTCTTGGTATTTAGAAGCAGGGAAAGA
>NW_018127888.1:672856-693773 GCF_001952655.1 Monopterus albus | reverse complement strand
TGCCCCCAGAACTAAGCTGATTGTCTGTGTCGTTTCAGCTAAAACACAGCTTTACACCCTACCTCTTCTTATCAGATGGAGAGCTCTAAGCCTCATCTCCATGACAGACCAAAACCCACCTTTCCTTGTGACTTTACTGCATCAGAATACACATCTTGGACTCACACCTCTGACATTAGACAATAAGTTTGAATTAACTCAAACAAGTCCAAGACCCTGGCTTCTCTTATCTGATTCCTTCCCAGGAAAACTCAGACACCAGGATCCAATACTCTTGTTATCTGACCCTTTACATCTCCACAGTACACCCAAGGAAAGCAGGCTCTCTCCTCAGAGCTTGTAAGTGCAGTAATAAGGACTGCATTTGATTCTTCTCCTCTGATTGTTTCTCCATATAAGACATGTTAGGGATGTGTCAAATGCATTTTGCCGTGCAAATGCAGTGCCAATATACCACATATTTGGTCATATTCTAGTTAAAATGCTGGGTCCAGATATTGCAATATACTGCATGGCATGTGGACATATTTTATTTGATGTGTACAACATTAGATGTACCTGGATACTGTAAACTATACTATATTAGGCATTTGCTGGCTCAGTATATGCTCAGGCATAACACATATAAAAATTTAAAAAAAGATTCTGGCCACAATGAAGAAAAGATATCTCTGGATTCCTGGACTCTTGGCACAGTGTCTTCTTCTGTGGAGCGATACCATCAACACTCATACAGTTACCTCAGTCTTTAAATATCATTGTCTCTCTGAATTTCAGATCAAAGGCCACAATATGATTCAATGATAAAAGCAGCAAAAAGATGCTGGGTTTAAGAGTAAAAATACAATAATGAAATATTTAATAATGCAGTTTACTGTTTGATGTGTCCTACAATCCATGTAACTGATTACTGATATTCCTTAAAGGGAATAAAAAGGAAGAATGAACCAAATCCAATGGCTGTTCTAAACACTGCCTGTACATATCTTATTTGTGACACTATGCTATAGGACTCAGCCACTGAAAATGTTCTGTAACCATACTAAAGAGGGCAAAACAAATATATAATAAAAGGACTGTCTACTGGTCAGTGTTCTTGATCTCGAGCCTCACAAACAGTTTTCACTCTGCAAGGTAATTGTTAATCCAGTGACTTAACATATCAGTATATCATGTGCACAAACAGACCTCTCATAAATCACAGTGATAATACTGTGCTATCAATCACTGCCCAAATATCCAATTTATTCCACTCCACAAACAAATCAATGCTCAGTCACGTTAAAACAAACCAAAACTATGGAACTCCAATCTCACACAATGGGCTTAATTTTTAACAGTGACCTGTAGTGAATAAATCTGTGCTGATTTACTCAGAGTTTCTAGGAGCAAAGTAATGTTTCAAGTCACAGGGCATTTAGACTAATCACTACTGTGTGTCTGTATGCGAGTGAATAACAGTAGCAGTGTTTTAAATCTACTTTGCAGATGGTGTAAAAGACTTATGACAGTTGAAATGGCTGTTAATTTGGAAAGCTGTGAATAAAATCATTGGAGGTTTCTGTGGAATAATTGCAGCTGGGAGGTTACAGGGAGCTTTAAAACCTGGTGAACAGTGACAGAGAACAGAACTGACCCCCCTCCTTTGTCCACTACAGTAACTTCATCCTGCTGGAAGAAAACCCTCACTGAACACCATGCTTCCATCAAGAGACACAAACAAGTTCACAACTCCAATCTCTAATCTGTACTCTTTTTGAGGAAAGTTAGGGGAAATCCTTTCTTTAAACAGAAGTGAAAACATTGTTAAAGGATTCAAATATCAGTGATTTACAATTAAGCAACTGATGGCATTCATTAATTTATATAACTAGCAACCTCATTGGATTAATACCAACTACACAAGTACACATTTGAAACTATACTGCAATTTGTGCTTGATCTGGGACTTTTTTTGATGGTTTCTGGTGTAATCAAATACTAATGTAGATGTAAACTAAAGTAGAGCACAAAAAGCAAACAAACAAAAACAGTCTCGAGCATTGCAACCAAGCCAGAGGCTTGTTTAACTGCACTAAACAATCATCTCTCTCTATTTATTCTGCCAGCAGACATTAAACCACATACAACCATTCATCTGTGTTGGAAGCCAGTTTAGACAAAGTGGACAGAACACACACTTGGTATTTGTTGAACTGGCTTCTGCTTTTATGCTGTTCAAACAAAACCAGCGTGACTCTACACTATCCACATGCTGTGCACCAAACTGCATTAATGCTGTGTTCATGGTAAAAAGCATCATCATCATTATCCTTAGTGGTCTGTCTTTTTCCCCCCGTTATCTATTTCCTATAAGTCTCATCTATCTTCTGATTTTGTCCTCTTATCTCAAATCTCTCTTCTTCTGTCTTTCATTATATGGTTATCTCTCATCCGCTGTAATTTGACCTCCTGGTAAATTGAGCAATAACAGCTACACTATCCACTGAAGGTTCTATGGTGATATCAAATCTTGAGGAAGGGTTGGGTAGACTGAGGATGACATCCCCGAATCCCTATGAAGTCGAGTCACACAGTATAGCTGAGATAATCCTGAGTTGAGCTGCATCACTTTTAATAGCCAACTTATAGCACATGTAGAATTGAAAGGATCCTGTCAGGGTCAAATGTTGTCTCTTAACTTAATTTCACAGTGTCCAGTATCCAGATGGACTTGCAATGTTTGGGTCTCATCTGCAAAAGTAAAGTGCCGAGAACAGTGAGGCCCTAAATGTTATTGTGGGTGGGGGCATCAAGTCTGCAAGGGGCAAATCTGCCAGTGAGAAGCAGGAGGAAGGTTTTGTGTTGTGGTGCCTGTTAGTCTGGCTACTTTCCCAGCTGCATTCTTGGCACAGACCCATCACTCTACATCCACAATGGAGCTTAACTGAGAAAAAAAGGTAGTAGACTAATGGCGAAGTCACTCTTCCTTTTGTCACTTTATTAATGCTTTATATGGTTTTGTTAATGCTTTTTCTTTGCTTTTACTCTGTTATCACAGGTAGAGCTAACAAGATAAATGCTTGTCATTCTAAATGTGGTTTTGATGTATTTTCCTCATTGTGCACTCTATAATATAGCCAGTGACAGTCCATAAGACAGGCCTTATGAGAGTTACAGTGCATATTCTGAAGTCAATGAATTATTCAGTGGACATTATGCACGTAAACTGACTCTATCACTGGACCTTTCTTCACTTATAACAATTTGATCTGTTTCACCTTCTTCCTGATAGAGGATATGGGCAGTGATAAGATGTCTAAATAAATCAGCAGATGACAATGCAAATGGGCTTTCTGTCTTAAGATCTCAGTGCTTCCAAACAGGTCTCTTACAGATTATGTTTCAGAAATGAGCCAATACTGGAGGAAATGTGAGGCTAGTTAAATCAGCTCTTTTTGAGCGCTGGGTAAAGAGTGATACTGTTCTAAATACTCAAACATTTTTACCATAAAATTTATGCCAAACACCCAATGCTCAGTGTTTTCATTATAGGCCCAACAAGGCTTGAGTTTCAGTAATTGTGTTTACTGAGCTCTAATTTATTATGCAGGCAGAGAAAGTGCATTTGTTCACATTTGCATGATATTACTTTAAACTATTAGAAACACAAGCTGGTATTGGCACTGCAGTTTAATAAATCTTTGAACTGCCTGGAATAATACAATAAAATATATCACAATACATAGCCAACATTTTAAACAATAATATTACACTGGATTGGACACAAATCGTCAGCATTGGACAGTACTGCGGTTAGGCCAACAACATGACAAAAAGCAATGTAATGAACTTGGTAGCAAACAACAGACTCTACCTACAGTATAGTACAGGCACTGGTCAGTGACTGATAAGTGTTCAGCCAAAAGCATACAGTAACTATTTCCTCTGAGATATAGAAGTCTAGACTCAGAGCAGAGAGCTCGGGATGAAGATGTGCCAGAAACAGCAGGGTAGTGAGAATGAGGAGTCCCTTCTCCTCGGGTAGAAAGGGAAAAACTGTACTTTTGTGCTAATGTTGCCAAGGCCTTGGAAGAGTGAATGTGAATGTGCGCTTTGTACGTTCAGACACACAGAAATGCAGCTGAATGGTGAAGCCTGGGGAGAACTAGTCGAGAGAGGCTGAGCTTGTCTCCGTTTCCCCCTGTGTAGTGAAGACATAGTGAGGTTGGGAATTCATAACAGATGGGTGGAGAAAAGGTTCATCTCTGATGTAGCAGGGGAACAAAAGAACAGACTAGAAAGAGACAGAGGGAAAAACACGTTGAGCCAGAATAGAAGAAATTCAAGAAAAAAAAACTAAATAAGTGATAAGATTAAATGAATAGTGGAAAGAAAGGAAACAAGGACAGAGTAAACAATGATAAGTGACATTTATTGATGGAAACACTTCTTAGAGCATGTGTCTATTACTCTACAGTGCAAAGAGGCAAACCACCAGTAATAACGTGTTTTTTTTCTTTTTGAATCCTTGATCTCCCATGTGCCTCCTTCTTCCACAGTAAACTAATATATTTGTTAGTAAAACTCCAATTTTCCTTCCCCTGATATATTTCAATGAGATCTTGATCAATTAATTAATTAATGAGATTGCAGTAGTGACAGCCGAATGGACAGTGCCGTCTGAGGGATCGGAGAGCAGGTCATCCAGCTTAGGCTTGTGCCCTTGGCCTTTGCGCAATGAAATCCCTCCAGATTCCTTGAAACTTTTAATCATGTTATGCACCGTAGAGGGTGATGTATCCAAATCCCTTCCTATTTTTTTTTTTGAGGAACATTGTTTTGTAGCATTTCAATAATTTTCTCAAGCATTTATTGGCAAACTGGTGGTCCTCGGCCCATCTTTGCTCCTAAAGGGCTCGGCCTTTCCTGGATGCCACTGTTGTTCCAAGTCATGATGCAATCATCTGTTAACATCACCTGTTTCAAATGGAATCATCATTTCACTGTTTTACCGCATTACTGGCCCTGAAATGCAACTGTCCTCACATTTATTAGAATGTGTTGCAGGCATCAACATTGAAATGAAGAAAGAATAACATTTATGAGATAAGAAAGAAAGAAAGAAAGAAAGTCACTTTCTTATGAGATACCACACCCAATAATGTGCTGCTGTATTCTTTTCAATACAGGGCATAGATCATTTACACATCACTATTTTCAGTTTTAATTTTGAGTCTACATACTGTCCCAACGTTTTCTGACTTGGGGTTGTACAACATGTAACATATCATCGTAATAACCTGCTTTCAAACAACTACTACGATAGTACAATACTGTTATATTTTACAGGAGGACCATCTTGTACATCCACTGCAGCTTATTACCTGAATTTGTATGGGAAAAAAAAGTCCAAGGACAAGTGTTCTTATATCTGTTGCCTTGTATACCTGAAAAAGTCTGTGCGAGTGTCTTTTAGTGATGAAGTAACAGCTTTAAATGGTTGTAATACCTTTGCTACTTTGATTGAAAGCTACTCAACTGCTGTGTTTAGATGTGCTTGTTATCCAGTAGCTGTTCATTATAAACTCTTCTGCTACAACTCTACTGCCACCATCTCCTCTGAAATGCTTTCTCCAATTAGTTTCTGAACTGGAAACCCACCTCCCATCAAACAGCAGCCTCTGCATCAACAACATGCATTTTCAGTCTTTAGCCTAATCATTACAGAAGTTGTGTAAGCTCTTTAGTGCAGATGCTTAAAAGTCCAACACATACAGTATGTACTTAAAGACAGACTCTATAGGCAATATTTACTAGGGTTATGTGGCATATGTTTGACGCTAAACTGTAAAATTCTTGGTGTTCTCAGGGATTTACCAAGGAGCCACAGTTAGGTTTTGTACAGGAACAAAAACAAGCACCACTGGAAGGTGTGCATATGCTCTTAGGTAGTATGTTTTAAGGTGTTTCCATTCAGGGATGAAAAGCTATACAAATACCCTCAGTACCTGATTTAGCACCATAAATTGTTTGCTGCAGCCAAAGGGATTGCGGATGATATTTAAGGCCAGGAGAAAGCAGGTTTAAATTTTTCTGCACTGCAACATGGCTGCTGTTATTCATTTGAGAAGCTGTCAATGTTAAGAACATATTTGAGGAAGGAGGGGGTGTTTTTATTTGGCATCTCTCTTTTTGGCATGCCAGGAGAGAATGTGAGGGACTTGTACAGGTTTTCAGGTTATGAACAAAATGAAAGACGATTTGGCTGCAGAAGATTACATGATTGCAGTATAGAAATGTGTTTGTTGACTTCCTCAACCATGATTAAAGTACAGCAGCAGTAAACCTACACCTTCTTCTGGTTTTCATCTTGGCCCACACATGTGCAATACAGACATCACTTCATATGGAGATGCATTTAAATTAACACTGCTGCAGCTGTGGTCATTTAAATTACATTAGTGTTTGTAAATACACTTCTAAATTGAAAATCTGCACCAATGCCATATTTTGCAGACCTGATAGTAACTTTTGCAGCACAACTAAGGTGCAGAAATGAAGAGTGCAGCAAAGGCAGGAATGATTAATATAATTTGTTTAACCTGGCTCACAGCAACCAGGACTGATCTGTTTCTGCCCCATGCTCATAACATAGCAGTTCTCATTTTGACATTGGACCCAATAAACCAAATAAGATGGCACACATGAACATGGTCACAAATAAAGCAAAGAAAAGACTGAGAACATTATTGGCAAGTAAAAGATGCTAAAACACTGTTAACTTCAGAAAACACAATCAAATTTAAAGACCAGTAGATCAAATTGGGTGTGATGGCAGGTTTGTGCGTTGTTTGTGTGGGCATGTATGTGTACAGCACAGTATCCACCGTATCAGTCTGTCAGCAGGCCACTTATGAGCTAATTAATGTCAGATTAAAGTGGGGCTGTTCAGTGATCTTATTAAAGCTTCTGGGCGAAGAAATTAATGAAGCTTCACAGACAGAATTAGAGAATGGATCATTGATTTTGGGTAAAGAAAGACCTGAAATCAGTAAAACAGCCAAAAAAAAAAAGATGTTTAAAAGACATGCAACATCATCACTATGTGTTTCCTTCTATCACATCGATGATGCAATAATTTTCAGTGTAAGAAATGCAAAGCCATGCTCTTTTAGTAACAGTTTAAAGCATTAGTTAGTGAAATGAGAGAAACCCCTGAGTTAAACTGCAGCTTGTCTGTGCCTGAAGATTACTGTAGATCATTAAAATGACTGTGGATAGCAGTTATTGAGCAGAAGACTCAACATAGATGATAGTGCTTCTATTTGAGTGAAGCTGCTGGTGTGAACTTATAGTCATAAAGTCAGACTTTGACCAGCGGCTTTGCTCCAAAGTAATGCAGAGACGTGTTGGCATTTTAGGCAATATGCAGTCTCAGTATTAATGCCCATACTTTGGCATTCAAGCAGATCTGTCAGTGAGATTATTATTCTATATTTTTGACCTGTCACTCATATTCAGTATGTATCAAACAGCTGAACAGCTTGGAGAATGGGCAAGTGTGTGTCTTTGAGAAAGTGAGGGACAGATAAAAGAAAAGAGGAGATGAGTAAGTGTGGGGGCAGTAGAAACAGGTGAATGTCAAGCTGTGGACTAACAGCTAATATAAAAACCTGTCTACGTTTGTGTGTGTGTGTGTCTGTAAGAGGCTGTGGACTAACAGCTAATATAAAAACTTGTCTATGTTTGTGTGTGTGTGTCTGTAAGAAAGAGAGAGAGATTTACTGTGACCCTCTACTTGAATGTGTCATGGACCACACCAACTAAAATGACCCATTGTCACAGTGAACAACAAAGATGTGGGTGTCATTCAACTGATATCGAAAAGCTGCTCTGATTATAATGTGACACAGTAAATCTATTACTGTGAAACAAGCTCATCACAAGAGTTAGGAGTTAGCACTGACACGCTGTGTTAGAAAATAGCTGCTTTGACCACCACTGACACTGCTCTAATACTACACAGAATTTTCAAAACACATTAGAAAAACTGATGAATATGTCATTACTAAAAATCATCACTGATTTGTGCAGGCTCAGAAATAAGAAGCCGTTATCTCCACTGTCGGGAACTTGGATGTTTTTATCTGAGGAGATAAAATTACTAATAATGTTGATATGAGAGTAAAACGAGGAAATGGAGTCAGTTAAGTTTACATTATTTTTGGTATAAATTTAAACAACAACTAATGAATATACCTGCTTTTAGCCATTCAACAATTTAACATGCAGACAGACTGTTATTCAGACTGAAGAAAATCAGTTACATAACAGTTAGAACTGGAGTTGTGTAAGACAGGGAAATTTGTTCATAGTCTCTCGTGAAAAAGGGGGAGAACCTTCACACACTGACCTTCAAAAGAAAGACACATTAAACGCTGAAGATTTAACAAGAATGAGATGACCACTGGGTCCACAAGGTATAACGCAACATTCTTAACAAAGTATAAATGTAATGTTAGTTTACACTACTGTTAGCAGCAATCGATGTGATGTTTTCTCAGTATAACATTTAAGGTAAAAGTTAATAATCTAAACAAAATAATTCAACAGATGATTTTATGTTGACTTAAACTGGGAAAAGTGAGGTGATAAGATCTGAACAGTAAACACATTCCGGGCCCAGTTCGGCCCTCAGCACATACAGTTTATTACATTAGCACTTCATTTAAAAAGAAAATCATTTTAAGAGAACACTAAAGCACTAAATTGATTTAGATTTTCTGGCAAAAATACACTATCAAACTGACAAGAAAATAAAGCCATATAATCTGTCATAAATGAAGTGAAAAATAACCTCCGCCTTTTAAGTTAGCGATATGTGGTTCCATTAAGAGCTACACAGCCTTTAGACGCTTTTAACATAAAGATTTTGTGCTTTAATGTGAAGACAGAAATACTGGCGTCTCCAATTACCAACTGATAAATGACAGTTCACCAAGAATGTGTAGACTTGCCTATTTAAGATGATATTATATATGTATAAAACCATACCAGGGTTTAGTCTGAACTGCCAAGAATCCAGCAGAGGACATGGGCACTCAGTAATAGTCCCATCGGGGCTGAAAGGACTACAAGAGGCTCAGTTCACCTCCACTGACAGAGTTTCCATGGTCACATCTTAATTCAGTCTGGAGGGATGAACAGACATGGAACTGAGGTCAGTGTTGTGATGTAAAACACAGGCTGAGTCGAACTGAGCAGTGACGCGATTGTACAACATGACTACATAGAAAAGGTCAGGGCTACAGATGAATGTCTGTAAGGAGCTGAGTCATGTAGTTGTTAAACTGACTGCAGGGTTTGCTGAAGAGAAGGAGCGCACACACACATACACATTTGTTTTTATTCATTGTTGAGAATGTGGACTTTATATCGACTTAAGTTCATTTCCAGGAGACTTACCCTAAACATAACCATAACCACAGCTTGCCTAACCTTGAACCAAGAAAGGCAGAGTTCCAACAATGTGTATAAACAGGTTTTGATCCCCAGATTGTATGTGAGTGACACCAGGCATGCACACACAGAGCATCGAGTTAATCCTGAGGTGTGTGTCAGCAGGGACGTTCTATTCTCGGGGGAAATGGACTGTGACAGACATTACTGCAGCACACGCACTCTGAATAAAAAAAGAGTAGCTCCTGCCTCTAGAAACGCACTCAAGGTTACACAACACCTTTAATACATGATGAGAGAAAAGTACAGACACAATAAGAAACTGCATAAATGAAAAGGAATCAGTGAAAACTTAACTTCCCTCATTACATTATTTATCTTCAGGAGATGAAGACTGAGCAGATGGAGTGATGTTGTGTCAGCCCAAAAAGACAGGATGACTTCATTCACTCTCCATGGAACCACTTCCTCAATGGCTCAGCAGACTTTTTTTTGAAACTATCCCTGCTGAAATGATATACAGTAAATGAGAAAGTTTCAGAATGTGCCTGCATCTGTACTTAATTCAACACTAAATCTCATAATTTTGCAGGTAATTTATGAGGAGCTGAGGAGATGCACTTGATGCTGTTTGGAGGCAATTAAGAAACAGGGGAAAAAGACATATACTGCATGAGAGGCGCACTACTTGTGTGTGTTTGTCGTTTGACAGTTGCACTCTGATGGCTCTCAATAAAAGAAAACATTTTGTGACCGATAGTCAGCACTGCTCTATGTGGCTGCAATCGTACCGGTTCTATAGTTAGCCTCACAGATGAACAATTCTTAAACATGTTTTGTTTCTATATTCATTTCAAACAGAGAAGCTAATGAGTTCAGTGATCTTATGAAACAATGTGGATGCATGTGTGTGACACAGAATCAGGGTGTTTTTCAGCATGGAAGCTGCTGCTGGCAAAAGAAAAACAAGCATCATTTGCCAGCTTGACAGCCTCCATCTGGGATGATGAGAGAGTAAGACAGAGAAGAGGTTAAACATCATTCTGTTTTCTTTTATAACATCTATTTATTCTTCCACTCTTATAATCCTATAAGGATAAGGATAATCACCTTTATTGGCCAAGTATGTTACACACAAGGAATTTGTTTCTGGTACAGAACCAATGGCAGCCATCTGCAGCACCAACTCAACCGATGGCTCTAACCATCGGGGGGGTTCAGTGTCTTTCTCAAGGACACTTCGACATATGGACTGCCGGCACCGAGATTCAAACCTTCAACCTTCTGGTTGGGAGACGACTGCTCCACCCGCCGCACTACTGTTGCCTCCTGTTTCCCAGGCCACCTCAACCGGTTTCCCAACCCTGGTCTCACCTTTCTGTGGTGGCTTAGATGATGTATTAGCTGACAGCTAGAGCTATCCAACAGAGACAGTGTGCTAATAGTTAGTGACTTAATGTTCCGAGGAGTCTTTCTAACCACAGGAGAAGTTCCAGCTCAGTGTAATTCTCTGGCTGTCCCCTCATCTCTAGGGGTCAAATACAAAGAGGATGCATGCATCATGACCAGTTAGCATTTACAGCATTTAGATTGCATGGGTGCAACAAATAAACTGCCTAAAGTTGTGATTTTCAAAAGGATAAAGAACATATCCAGACAGGGGGAGTTTACACAGCTTGTTGTATGCTGCTCCCCATACTGTAGATATCACAGGAATCAATGAAGCAGCACAAGCAATCTCTGATCTTTATACTGAGCTAGTCAGGCGGAAAGAAAGCAGAGCTGCAAGGCCCACGTCACTACTGATTAAAACCACCAACTGACCTCTGGGCTTTTACTCCATACATTCAGCTTAACAAGATACCGAGCGCCTACATCTTTAAAAATTACAAACTGTAAGCACTGATGTTAGAGGCTGGGGAATGTGTGGGTTATTGTAAAAATGATCAGACTGAAATGAAGTCACAGAGGGTTGGATACTGAGGTTTTATGGTCTGATATTTCATAATTATGATGCTAAATGAGCTGAACATTTTGTACAGAAAGCAGACAAGACATCATGGATCTATGTTTAACGGCTTCATAGAAACGTGGCGTGTCTAAAGAGGCAACGCAAAAAATGCAAAACCTTAAATTCTATAGCACTGTTTACATACTAAGAGGTTAGTATGTTTATGTTATGTTATGTTTAGTTAATGTTTTTTGACGTTTAATGAGCTGGAGGTTAGTATGTTTATGTTATGTTATGCTTAGTTAATGTTTTTTGACGTTTAATGTGCTGAAGATAAGAGATAATGTTCTAGTTCAGCACCACATAAAGGCAGCACTCTATAAGCATGGTGCTAACAAAAGAAAGTTTCCACTGTGGTTTATGAATGAATGATATTAAAAGCATAAGTAGATCATTAATGCAAATGGCGATGAATTAGGTTACATGTTAGAGTACTTTATAAGAGAATATCAGGTCTGAGATCAGAAATGTGTATGTTTGTGTGAGATTTCTACTTTATATTAAAGGGATGGACTCTATGGTGGGTCTATAACCTCACGAGGCTCACAATGACTGTGGAGCTAGGTGCTTTTGGGAACTTTTCTGGCAGAACAATCTACAGAATAATCATAACTTTTACTCATAAACATCAGTATAGATTATTTAGCAGTAAGTAATTTTCCACGAATTGTTCAAAACACAGGGATCTTGGAAGATGCATTAGTCTCATCTACTGTACACAAACAAACTCGTTTTGTGTTCCACCCATCCAACCAACTAAAAATAGTCACAGAAAAACCCATAAACATAATGCATTATGCAAGCTACTCCACACAGACCTAGAGGCATTTGGCACAGACACATAATTACATCCATCAAAGGCCAAATGTATTGTCTGCAACAACTAAACAAGAAATGTGTGTCCCACTTTCCTTCGGGGCAGCAGTAAAATAATTCCATTAGTGCTTTTGGACTGAATTTATAGTTCAATTTAACATGTTACAATTTTCAAGTGAACAGAGATTTCCTGAAATTGTGTGACTGATATTTTATTCTTCTCTTCATCAGTGTGGAGCTACTAATGAGTCAAATCTCAAAAAGTCAGAAACTTTATAGTGCCCATAGACAGATTACGATGTTTGGTTGAGATTCAGAAATATCTTACAGTAGCTAGCTTGTTACAAAGTTTCACAGCTGCTGCTATTGTACTGGGTGTGTGTGTATGTGTGAACAATGAATCTCTATCTTCTATATGCTTTATATAACAGGGATAGCGTAGGCTCTTCCATCCTTCTTTAAACCACATCTCATTAAACTGTCTGCATTAATTTAGTCTTTGATTTTGCATAAGAGAAAAGCAAGATGAATGACTTCATTTTAGTTTAACTATAAAACTTTATGCACAAATACTAGATCCACAAGTTCCTGCATTGTTTTGTTAGAAAATACATTTGCTCATTGGGCAGTGTTCATAAAGCTTTTCTGCCAAACTGCAGTGATGAAGAAGCAGCAGCCAGACTGTATAGGAAACGGTCCAAAACACAAAAAGTGGCACATGATGAATTAGAATGACAACCTTGATCTGTGCAAATGCAATCAGTTCTGAGATAAAACATAGCTACTGTACCTGGAGATGTAATTGAACAGACTGTTTCTTTTATGGACTACCAAATAACTTTTTATAATTTAAAATATAATATCATTGCATCTTAATACTTTGCATATCTCCAAGAATGCAGCAGTTTCTACACTTAGTGGAGATCCTCTTTGACCAGAGTGCCTGAGCATTTAGTGAAATCTTATTTAGTGTAAAGATATACACACACACACACACACACACACACACACAGAGTCTGTCTAGATACCAGTTAGAGTAGAGAGGGAAGGAGAGGCAGCTGCTGAGTCCCAGGAAAGATGGGGATCAGAGAGAAAAGCCTTCTTCTTGTTCCCTCATTTTCTTGGATGGATTTCCCACCAGTGCAACCCATCACATACAGCACAGCTCACTGACTGAGGCTGCTACTTGTTATGTACCTGGATTCACCTGTTGTTCACATAACAACATGACTGTGTGGTGATGTGACAGAATGCTAGAGGATGATCTGGGTTTTAGAACTCAAAAGGCTTTTTAATGGACATGAATCACGTGATGTGAAGTTTTATTAATATCATTTACATGAAGAACAACAAAGTCTTGCACGTGATTTAGTGTGATGTGTTACAAGACAATGGAATTTCTTTCAATATATTTACAGTAAATGGGCTGTGATTGATGAGTCATCCATCTTGAGATCGACTCAGAAACACATCTCTGTCAGATCTAGAGTATACACTTATACAGTGCATGGGGTCTGAAGGTGAACAGGAATTGAATACCGTTTACTACATCATGAATCACTGACTATAATGTGAATGGAGGTCATCAAACTACATTCAAAACGTGAAGTCTTACAAAGAGAAACAGAAAAAGACAAACAGTGACATTAACACTAGAGGCAGGACGAGAGAGGGATGTGCAAAACAATATGCAATTTGCTCATTTCAAAAACAACTGTAGTGTGGGTAACAATTAGGTTTTAATTAAGGATAAGGTAGGTCATTTTCTATATGAATAGTATTTTCAACAAACCTCATACACAGACTAAAACCAACAATGAGTCTCTCCAGGTTGAAGACTGTTGGTGCAAGCTCTCTGCTTTGTTTACACTTCGCTAGCACATCAAACTTTATATCTGTCAGATTGTCCATCATGTTGCAGCAGGAACAAGAAACAGATCTGTGTTAAGTGATAGACTGAAAGAGGCATTTAGGTCTAATACAACCACAGTGTCTA
Organism: Monopterus albus; assembly: GCF_001952655.1. NCBI lineage: Eukaryota > Metazoa > Chordata > Actinopteri > Synbranchiformes > Synbranchidae > Monopterus > Monopterus albus. Next base: position 679,509 of record NW_018127888.1, on the reverse strand, counting down.
ATTGAGTTATTTTTCATCTCTTATTTCTGTTTTCAAGACAATAGTATTATTTTATTAATTTCCATCTAACAGTCATGAAAGGTTGTCCTACTCCTACACAAACCCCATATGTACTATTATCAAAATACAACATGTTGCAATGTGCTTGATACACAGTTTTTAAAAAATACCCAGTTCTGTGGCTGGGCCTTTCAGGTCAGACAGCATTTTCATCAGCCTTAATTCACTGGCTCACATGGGAAAGTGTGTGTATAAAGTGAACCAAAGAGGTCAGAGGTAAACACAGCCAAAAAAGAGTCTTTCCAGAGCTGCTTCTCTCACAGTCCAGCCTCACAGTCCTTTAGAAAAGTCAATCAGAAGGTTAGGAAATGAGCTAATGGGAACTTATAATCAAATGTACTTCAATCGGTCTTAAATCCAAAGCTAAAGCTCTGTCATCTTGCTTTATTTCCTTTTTCTCCCTCTTTCAGCTGTATACCTACAAAAGACATCAGTAATTAAGACTGAATCATGAACATTTTGTTTCCAGCATCAGTAGTAGCTGTAATCTCTCTCTCTCTCTATGAGAAAACAAGGAGGAGGAAAAGGGAAATCAATAGGCAGTTTAAAGGAGAATTGTGGGATTTCTTGGTCTCAATGTTCAGTTGTATGAAATAACAACAGATCGAAACTATACAGTACCTGCTTCTGTAGTGGGTCTGAATTTAAGGACACTTCAGAGCTTGATGTCATCTTGTTACATCACCTGAGGAAGTGACATTCGTTTAAACTGAGAAAAGCAGTGATACGGGCACTACAGAGATATCTTTGCTAAAATGGCTTTTCTGTTACCCCTTGTAATTAAATATTTAAGGTGAAATATCAAATCCTATAACCTCAAAACATACTGCTGTGAATCCCATAAAAGAACCAGTCATTCTGATTTCTGTTAGCAGGTGGTTTAATGTTCATTTTCTCAATTTTGATTGGTTATCGGTCCACTGTTTATTCAGCGCAGTAGACATTTTGTGATCCAACAGGATCGAACAGGTGTGGAGAAATACAGAATAAATATACAGCTCTGCTCTAACCAAGACAGCTGGACTAAAGTCCAAGAAGCTGTAACAGCTTCATATTGGAGGAAATGCAGGCAAATCAATAACTGCAATAGCTCTGATTCATGATCATGTGGCCAAGGCTTAGACGGGGAGGGTAATAAGACATTATCATTGGTCAGAAATTAAAATGGTGCATCAAAATTCTAGTTAGAGATGCACTAGTCAAGCTTCTTTACCTAGTGTGTCTCTGTGACTTAGGACTGAAAATGCTTTTGAAACTGCTGCTGGATTTCTAGCTGCTCTGTGGTTCACTTGTTTGTAATGCTGTGCATCAGGAACACATTCCAGTGTTTTAACAAGTGCAGCAGAGCATTTTAACAACTTACATACCCAACAGCGCAAGACAGTTACCGTACCAAGACACTGCCTACATATAACAATTCAACATCCAACAGCCAGCTTTAACTTTAACTTAATCAGGTTTGACACTACATGGTCTTACTGTTCCAGTTCATACAGAAAGACTAAGAGTCATGCAAAGAATGTTCAACAAATCTCATTTACTATTCACATTCTTCACATTACTTTTTTTTAAATTTCTGTATCACTGGTCACTGAGGTAGGTAATGTTTGTAGTAATTTTGAGGCCCTCACAACGACTGTCAGCTACTATCTGTGGGTTCACCTGGTGCTATTTAATATTACCTTCATGCTAGATACACATATATTCACAAATAGTAATATCTGAAGGAAGAGTGAAGCATCATGTGGGGAATATTATATTGCGAAGTCCATTTTCTCTTCCATTTCCTCACTACATTATGGCTTTCTCATGGGCCATTGAACTTTTGTAATAACCAACACTGGAGGTCTCAGATCGTCATCGTAGTCAACCATAAGGGCTTGGATGACATCAAAGCATCTCTCTATTTTTTTCCACCCTAGCCTTCACAATACATGTTTTTCTTACTAAGAGGCCACAGCACCTCCAGAAGGCTCATCAATGAATTGTGAGAGGCAGCGTCCATTATTTAGCATTAATCAAATGACAGCATTGAATCTGACTCTGTGACTGGACAAATAAGACAACAAGGTGGTAAACTATAGAAACGTACCATAAAATAATCATTAAAAGTATATTTTGAAGGAATCATAATGGATAAGGTCAGACAAAACAGATGCTCTAGCCTTCTTGCCAGGAATCTAGAGTAATAGAGTTTAGTTCCAATTCTGTCAAGACCTATTACAGTAAATACCATCTGAAACATAACATTCATAACTATATCTGACTGTTCATGTGCATATCAAGATCTGAGGAGCATATTAGAATGTTACCTGTCATGCATTGTAAAAACAAATACACTGATCATATGGCATTACCTCAAAATGAGAAGTGATCAACTGCAATTTTCAGTTTGGCATTTGAATAAAACCTCATGTAAGAAAGAAAAAACATTTTACTGCCATCTTTGGATTATTGTGTATTGTCATCAAATGCTAGTGAGAAACCATACACACAGGCACATACACTTTCCCAGTGAGAAGACCATCAGTGTCTCTTCTCTTTCAAACTGTATCCATCTGCAGTCTTAGTGGAGCAGAAAGTGTTGTTGGTGTGTTTCTGATGGATGTCACAAATGTCATGGTAACAAGCCAGCTGTAAATTGGAGCAGTGTGCAAGTGTTTGTGTGTGTTTTAGTTTATCTAGACATTCATCTATCCAGACAGCTTGTTCAATTTCTTTGAAACAGGAGGACAGATTTGTCTTTTTTTTTTTTTAGCTGTTATCAAAGGTAAAGAGTGAAACAGCATCTTGAGTCAGATTAAGAAGGGGGAAGTGGTAGGAGCGGAGAGCAGGTCTGGAGATCCTCTCACAGAGATTTTAGGGCTTAAAAACATGATACACACATATATGAAAACTCTGATCCAACCAAGTAAACCACAGTGCCATAGAGTGCTCCTGAGTCAATCTTTTTCAGAGCAAAATGCATCAAGATTTGAAGGGTTTTTGCTTAATGATAGTAAATTGCCCTGTTCTTTCTAAATCTAATTAGTGAACTGAACCATGATCAACACTAAACAGAGTTACTTTAATTACTAGAGTGGATACTAGTTTTCTGTGTAGTTTATTTAATTAAAAACAGCTGCTTCAGTGAACTCCACAGCAATTTTAACAAGCAGAAACTAAAATAAATTAGATAACTACAGTAAGACTGCAAAATATGTAAATTAATCGCGGCTTCTTCACTTTAAATTCCTTTGGCCGGATGTTTTAAAGATTAAAACAAAATTTTGTTAATGATTTTTAGGACAAAGGTAATCCAATTCATAAATACCTGCAGCCTTGTAAACTGTGTGAGAACTGACGTTGAGTACAGCATCTCCTCTCAGTACAATGAAAACTGTCAGGCTAAACCAGCCACCTTCCAAGCCAACAACTGATGAGTAGTATTCAGTACAGATTTTATAGTAATAGCACATTTCCACGTCCCCTCTCTTGTGTAACTAATACCCCGTGATACAGATGTAATGACCATAAGCCTCTGGAGAGCTCAAGTGTACCTTCACACTTAAACTGATAATCTGATCAGTAGCATGATAATTCTACAGCCAAATATCCTGAGCACCACCATCTCAACTTTATTTGCTCATTTCATACCTATGTATAATGTCTCCAAGAAAAAAAACTGTTAATCCAATATAATACAGTTCTCTCTCGAGCTCATACTGTATGCACAGACGTGAAAGATATATTCTCCTGAAAATAAAATCAATTTTGATGCTGTTTGTATATAATTTCTTCTTGTCAGATCCCCTGTTAATATGAAACAAAACCAGATAGGTTTCTTGTCAGTAGAGGACTGAAACAATAAGTGGGTGATATGAGAGGATACACATCGTATGGCAGAGTAATACCAGTGCTGTCACTCACTCTTTTCGAGGTGCTCGCCCTGCTGCTCACTGTCAGAAGACAGTGTTTCTCAGTGGTTGTCTACTATATATACAAAAAACAAAGTATTCCTGCAGATTTTAATAGGGTAGGAAGTACATTAAACATGTCTGTTAGGCTTTAAGGATACTTATGTAAACAATAATTACATATAGAGTATAAAGGCCAACATCTTGTTCCTTTTGCAGTGTGTACAGAGTCAGGTGGATCGTTAGAGTCCATTTGTTGTGCCTGTGGGGTGACGTATCTTGTATCAGTAATGTTCTCATTCCTCTGGCTGGGCTCTGCATTAATCTTTTATATTTATCACTTTGACTTCTTGTCTGAAGCCCTTTTGTTTTTGTAGTATAAACACCATGAACTTCACACCCCCATAGTTACACCCTATGTCTTGTGACCCTCTTCCCTCTTCATTCTGCAACTGCTCTCTGCTAGATGCAGCCAACTATTTGTAAGACCTCCAGCAAAATAAAAATGAGATACAACACACTCTGCCACCTGCTGAGTGCAAGGTCTAAACAAACGCCCGTAGCTCTCTCCAAAGTCCAACTCGTTCCAGGTTTTCAGCCTGAGGACTTCTATATAAAATATGACCTGCAATTACCGACTGCAGTCCGATAACACAAAAGCTTCACCTGTCAGCTACAACAAAGCCGGGATTCTGTTGCTAACAAGTCTAACATAGGTATCTGCTGGGTTCTGCTGAAAGGGGGAGGCAGGAAAGCAAACAAGCAAATCCAAATAAAAAAGAATGAACACCAAAGTTATAACACTCAGACAAAAACTATGCAAGTTGCCTTCTATGTCTGTCTTTAGTTTCCTTCTTGCTTTTGTTTTCTTAAAGACTACAACTCACAACCCCCATCTCCCACACAAACATTCATGACCAAGCATAGCAGCTGCTTTTTTCCTTTGTTTACTTGTTTGTATGGAACAGCAGAGAAAATGTCTTTTGGAAGTGTTTGTCATACCATTATCACCTGAAGATACTCACCAGCCTTCTGGAAACGGTTCCCTCCTCTTTTTTTTTAGTACTAAAGAATAACAAACCCAGTGAGATATGAACGGTGCTGAAGACAGTAGAACATCACTTAATTCTTTCACCTTCTCTCATACTTTCTTCTAAAGGAGGTTGTAGGCAGCACTTACCTGAAAGAGAAGAGAAAATCAAACAGAGAAAAGATCTGGTTAGCACATGTGTAAAGCACGTTAAAAAAAAAGTATATACATTAGTTTTGGTTCTTCCCAACTGTAACAGCAAGACAACAACATACAGTCATCTCCAGCACTCTGACATTCAAATGGAAGAAATTGCATCCGACCCTGAAAACTTTCCAACTCATTTTTTAATTCCCATATAAATCACGGTGCAGACATGGCTACATTGAGAGCAGCTCTCAGCATTTTGTGGTAAAAACACTTATTAGTATTAAATAATTGGAGACTTTAAAAGAAACCTGCCCAAAACAATATTTAATCACCTTATAGTTTACAGTCAAGTAGGTGTATAGAATTCTGGCTGACCTTCCTTAAAGGCAGAAGAAAATTTAACTCATTCAAAAGAACGCAAACTTTCCTGAGAAGGAGAATAAACTTTTCATATCACGGATAAGTTCTTATCCGAGCCTCATCTTTATCTTTGAGTCTAGCAGACAGTTGTAATAGAAAAGGACATAGCAGAGCTTCAATAATACACTGACTCTGTGAAAGTGAGAAAATTGTCTGAACACAGTCGACACACAGACTCAGCCATTAGACTGCCATTGGGTGTTGCCATCAGAAGGTATTAGAGCCATATAGAGGCTTTCTCTACTGTGTATGCAGGTTATTACAGCTACTGTATATGGCAGTCAAAAGGAGATAACAGTACCAATGCCCTTCAGTCTAAACTCACTGATGATTAAAAAAAAAAGACTTTCCAATTTGTTTTATTCATTATGGCAATAGCATAATAGATATGAGTTTTGAAATAATGGCTGTAATCTCCACAAACAAGAACATTATTGTATTGTTCTTGCAATAAACTAGAAAGCATTGGTTTGGATGGTGAAACACATATGCATTTGGAAAACAACTGTTTTCTTTTGGTAAAGCACGTTACTGAGAGAGAGAGAGAGAGAGAGAGAGAAAGAGAGAGACTCATTTCAGAGGGTTTGGAGCCTTGAACACCTCCATATGGACAAATTAGTTTGAAACTCATACACACAATGGAGCCAAAATGTTTTCTCCCCCACTATAACTAATGGACAAAGGAAAGCACACATCCTTTTGGCTGACAGCAGGTTTTAATATTGTGATACATACTGTATGATGAATTTATAATAAGGGGCTAACCTATTTCCTCACCATGTTTAAAGAATCTCACACTGCACAATAATAATAATAATAACTTAAATAAAAAAAAAGATGGCTGTCTTTGAACAACAAGGGAACAAGGTCTAAGTCAAAATGTCTCCATCTTTATGCAGGTATAGTGCAAGTCTGTCAAGGAAAAGGGCAGAAAAAACTACTGACTATTATTGCAACCTCTGTCCTCTTCTCTCTTCTTGAATGAGCAATACTGATTTCTGGTTCACAAAAACGTCTTCGTGAGTTCTCAGTGTGTCAAATTGTATCTAATTTCAGCTGTGCACAGCTACCAAGGACGCAGTAATGAGAGGAATTCC
>NW_018127888.1:664267-672819 GCF_001952655.1 Monopterus albus | reverse complement strand
ATTTTTACGGTGACAAATTATCTATGAGATGATATTTTAATACAATATTGGTAGTGACTGATCGTTTAAAGTTCAGGTAAAGCAAAATCAGTGATTTGTTTCTAAATACATTATCAATATTAGAAAATAGTTGCTGAAAACACATTAAAAGACAGAGAACTATGTAGTGTGGGGTCAGATCGTTTGAGCGTTTTTGGGTCCAGGATTTTTTTGGGCAGGGGAGAAAGCATGGCTGAGTGATGCACTGGAGCCGTCCTTAACAAAACACCTCCCCCCGACACTGTGACCTTATAAATGTTAGAGCGTACAGAGCTCTAATGCCCACATTTGTTTTAGGGCCACTTGTAAGAGTGAGAACAGATGAAAATTTACAGCCATGCTTATGTTTTTTTAAAAGAAATAACATCAGTGCTGCTGCCTCAGTATTTAACTGTGACAAAAGTAGGAACACATTTTTCATCTCTATAGCTAAGTTTCTCTTCTATGACAACTGTATGGGGGGTGACGTTATTTAGACCTCACCAGTTTAAATTATATTGAGACTAAAAATTACAAATAATTAAGGGCATGGATGCTTTGAGTAACAGGCAGGAGGGTCCCGCCACAGGTGGCTGGCCGCTAGCTGTCTAGAGAGCTCCACTCATGCTCCACCTCTTTGCCCATTTTTGGATTAGCCATAGTAGGCGGACTGAAGCACTACTAATATGGCGACAGCCAGACTTGAGCTTCAAAGTGGCTCAAATCTCAGAGGAAATGCCACTGAGAAGATCATTCCTCCAAAAACCAGACATCAGACAATACAGGAAAATGGATGACAATATGACCAAGGGTTATCTGTAAGACCACTGTAGAAAATGCACTACCTATACATCTGTCCCAGTTTCTTCTTAGATCAGCTCCACAGAGCAGTGTTGTCATTTTAACCCTCCAGCACTGTCTGTGCCAGTACCCGCGTTCTTATCCTGGTCTCTCATGCTGTGACAGGCTGCTCTTTTGTCATGGCTAGAGGCTGTTAATGCCAGTCTGTTGCTTCAGTGCTATGAATCTTTCTACCAATCTGTTTACTAACCTCTGGCAACCAGCAGTGTGTGTATAGTGGTGCATGTGTGTAACCTTGGCAGTGGATTCTGTTATGTCTCTGTCTCTTCTGGCCTCCTGCCTGCTGTGTCTCTCTTAACCTCGTTGTGGGTCACGTCCACTCCTGGATGCTCTCCCGACACAGCCGGCATGACACATGACATTAAAACAACTGACCTTGATGTCGTACAACCCGTGGAGAGTGAACCTTGGGTGGTACACACAGTGTGACCTGACTTGCTGCTGTGCTGGACAGACAAGAGAAAATACAGTCCCTCCACGGAGGATTCAGTGAAGGACACATGGCTTTCCTAATTCATTTTAGGAAGCAACAAGATTTGAATATAAAACAGGTGAGAATTTCTTTCTAAATGTAACTTGAGAGGCATCTAATGTGGCATTTCAATCAATGAAAGCCCCTATAGAATGTGGATAGAGCAGACACAACTCAAAATTATAGATCTTCAGTTCCCTGTAAAATGACAGAAATAAAATCAGAATCCTTGGCCCTTCACTGCTTGTTGCTGAAGCAATAACATATTGAAGTCCTCAGGATACGGGGGGCTGTAAGTGAATTATGAACAAGGAATTTAGTTGTGTGCCAGTTCGTTTTTATTTAAAGGCGCATTAACTCATTTTTCTTAGTTGATACAGTGTCTAGTGAGATTCAGAATAAAACTAATATGTCCTGTTTCCTCGCAACGACGACTGCAACCGCCAGCCTGAAGCTACCGTTAGCTGAGTCCCAGAGTCCAAGCTCTATGCAGCATTGCAGCAGCAATGTCAAGTGATGAGACTTATGGAGGAGAACGGAGCTAACAAAGCACTAATGTTGCACAAAGGAACTTGAATTACTCCCAAATTACAATATAATCAATTCAAAACATTGACGTTGCTAATGTTACCCAAACAAATGTTAGCTTTAGATGTTAACTCATCCAGAAGGAAGAGTGTTCCGCCTCACAAGAGGCCAAGCTGATAACTTTGGTTTTTGCTCTTTCTTCATCTCACTCTCTCTGTTAAAAAGAATGCCACCTCTTCATTCTGGCAGTCACTGTTTCAAACTTTTGGTTGACTAGAGCTCCTCTGTGGCTGGCTGTTGAAAATGAAGGCTTGCGTTCAAACAACGCGTCTTATAACCTTTGCTTGGTGGCTGCTTCACTGCTTCTCCACCCTCAAAACAGAGGAATAAAAACAGAAGGGCTGTAGGCAGCAGTGCACCATGGAGCGTCAGCTGAAAGACATCATGTCCTGCCCCATATTCACTTTATTTATTAGACAGAAGGGATGCAACAATACCAGAAACTCATGGTATGATACTGTCAAGACAAAAAGTCCACAATCTGCTATTTATCATGATATTAAAAAAATGAAAAAAAGATTAAAAAATATCCCTTACTAAATAATAAATCTGACATTTTTCTATAATGCATATAAAAAATAATGCAGCAGTCATTTCATGAGAGAAAATAATGTACAGTATTATTGCAGTAGCTGGATCTTGTAATTAAAACCTGTCACACTCACAGTGGAACATCAGTGTTTTAGTGTCGCCTTCATTTTCTGTATTTGGCGACTGTGCCAAGCAGTGTTTGGGGTCTCAGTACTGGACCGGTATCCCACTCCACTACCGGCCAGTACTGTGCAAACCGCTGTCTGGTGCACCAGAAGGAGGCAGAAGAAAACACCAAAGTAGAATAGCCCACATAAAGGTAAATATTTGTGTTTTACTGGAGGTGTTTTTCAAACATTGTGGTCTACTTTTTCAAGGAAAAAATAACTAAGGGTGGTTACTAAGGGGGTTACTTTGTGTATGTGCATCCGCTTTTATTTGCCCATCTCCGTTTAAGTGTTATGTATAGTTGTGTCCCGTTTCTGTGAGATGTCTCCAGGGCTGTATCAGCCGTATACAACCCTAATATTGCCTTTGATCGCAAGTATTTGTAAATTGTTCAGTCTTTTTTTTTTCTGTCTGCATCATTTCTAGGAAAACTGAAATGCTGCCACACAACAGCTCTAAAAGTAACTGCTATGTTGGTTTCTGCGACCTGAATGCAGTTATATTAGCAAAATATCCCTATCATTGTCGATAATGTCACAGTTTCATGATGGTATTGAGACATTTTTCTGTTGTGATATCACAGAATTACAAATATTGTTACATACCTATTAGAAAATCTTACTTACAAATATTGTTACATACCTATTAGAAAACACCTTTGCACCTTTAAACTGTTTCATCTTCACCTTCTCTAGTTAATCTGGCCTACCTTTGTCTCCCACATCCCCTCTCTCCAATGTGAATCATCTATTACAGAGCAGGTTTGCAGGTAATAGCTTTTTTCGAAGTCACATATAAAAGATGAATGATGTCCAAGGCTAGACATGGAGATTTACAGAAAGATAAAGGCTGTGGTTGTCTATGTCTGTGTTAGACTCACTACTAGACCCATCCCATTCAGTGTATTGTTGTCAGTGTGTTGTTACTGCAGCACTGACAGACCCACAGTTGGATGAGTTTTGGTTTAATCACTGGATTTTGTGTTTTATAGCTTGAGCTACATGGCAGTGCTGCACTGTTCCTGTGTCAGGACAGTTAGCAAACAAGCTGCTCGGTTATTGTACAGTTGAGGCTATTGTTTACTAAACAAAAGGCTGTAATTACAGTTCCCAAAATGATTGTTTTGGTTAATGTAACAAAAAAAGAGAGATAGAAATCCAAGCATAAAAAGGACTGAGCCACATGCAATAAATGGATATCAAATTTTAAAGAGGCAGCTGAGCCTGGCCTGTGAGATGGTTAGAAGCAATCTGTTGCTCTACCTGCACCTTTACCCATTTTAGATTTGACAGCACTACAAAAGAAAATCTATTTTCTTTCGCTAAGATGTCAGTAAGTGTATTTACATGGACTGGAGTATCCCAATTGTGATTGTCCAGCAACTTCTATATTCTTCAAAATGGCATGCACCGTCCACTTTCAACTGTAGAGGAGTTGGCATCTGCTTCCCTGTCCAGTGAACACTGAGCCTAGTAGGCTACATAAACTCCAGGTAGTGTTAAGATGCTTAATGGTTATTAACATTAACATTAGCCTAAATAACCTCAGCTGTTTTCATTATGAATAACATAAACACAGTTTGGCAAAAATGCTTCCTAATTCTAATATAGGCTATTCAAATAGAGGGATACACAAGTTGACACACCAGTAACCAGGATACTAGTTGTTATCATGTACTGGGGGATATGCATAAACAGATTTCTCTGTGTTACATGTAAATGCCATATGCCAAATATGATCAAAACCGGGACACTCCTAGTAACCAGGATACTGTCCACGTAAACACACTCAATGTCAAAGAAACTTAAAATGAAGAATCATGGGGAAAGATCATGGTCACACTTCAGAAAAATAGGCTAACATTAGTTATACGTTTTGTGTGTGGTTGTTTGTCTACATGTCAGCACTGTGACAGGTTGGAAACCTGTCCAGGGTGGACCCCGCCTCTCGTCCAATGTCCACTGGGATTGGCACCAGCCCCCCCATGACCCTATTCAGGAATAAGTGGCATAGATAATGGACGGATGGCTGGATAGTTATAGGTTTGTTAGCCAGACACTTGAGTGTCTTAATAAGAGGTAGATGTGATAAATACCTATCTACTCTACTTGCACACCCCTGCTTTTAGTGTAGCTGGCCTAAACTCTATTTCAAATATATAATGCGATTGGGTTGCATTGGGCTTGAGCTCAAACGCACATGCACACACACACACTCGCTGTAAGTTTAAGAAAAACTGAATCCTACCAAAGGAAAAACAAATGGGCTATCATTTGACATCAAAACATACATTTCTATTAAATAACCCACTTTTCAGTTTCCAATTCCATAGTTCCAGTTCTGGAACTAAGATATGAAGCTGTTTTTCTCTTATCTAACTCCCCTCAAACACAAACACTGAACAGGACATCAATTACATTGTGATGTTGGAAGAGCATGATAAAAATGAGCTCCCAATTGATCCAAAGCATCACACACAGAGAAAAAAGCAGCCTGGAAGTAAACCAATAAGCTGAACATAAATGAAGACTGGGCCTTTACAGCAAATCAGTGAAGTTTGGTGGAGAGGAAGCCCACAAACACATGGGAGACAGCTGAGGGCGAATCTCCCACGTACAAAGTAACATACCAGCATGTACGTGGTTGAAAACAGACCTTTTTCACAGCAGACATCTTGACTTGTGCAGGTGTCACTGATTAATGATGGTGCTGTTGTGTTGTGAATGAGCCAGTGTGTACGTAATCAGGACCGTGAGACACAAGCAGCCTTATTTAATGAATTACACCTGCGCTTCTCTGACTGTGACATGTCAAAATGTCTTCTGTGGGAAAAGCTTATTGTTGGCCACTTCCCTCTTAAGTGTGAAATATAGAGTGGCTTGCAGTATATTACACTGGTTTACAAGGTTTTTGTTTCCTTCATAACTCTTTGTGTACCAGATAGAGTTTATGATGCTGATCACAGAAATAACTTCAAAATTTTCCCATCACATATGGTTCTTGAGAAACGGCTAACTCTGTGATATAAAATACGAATTTTTCAGTTTGGGCTTTTCACATATAGTCTGGCAGTAGCCCATGATCTTCGGAGGTCAAAATTTTCATATTTTACTGCCCAAACCGATGCAATTTAAACTAGAATCATTTAGCTAATATACTGCAACAAAAAAAAAATCCACATGCGTGCATTGGCAATGCAACCCTATATACTGTATAGGCCTACGCAACCCTATATATAGGCCTACCTAGCAGCAGCAGTCATTCTAACTGAAGTCAGTGTCAGTGAGTATTACAATGAAAATAAAACTAGCAAGCTCAAAGGCTGTGAATTTAATTGCATATAGTTTCTGAAATGTCGCGCCAATGTCGGAATAGCCGTGACACGTTTTGTTACATATGTGGCGAATTCACTTTGAAAGCACAGAAACGGAGTATGACAGCTCTCATAAAGAAGGCATATGAGTTATACTTCGGATGCAAAATTGGAGACCAGGACAAATTATGGGCTCCTCATATATGTTGTGCATCTTGTGTTACCAGTCTGCGTGCTTGGCTGAAGGGTAAGCGTCCATCCATGCCGTTTGCTGTCCCAATGATTTGAAGGGAGCAGAAAGATCATGTAACTGATTGTTACTTCTGCATGACGAATGTCTCAGGATTTTCTTCCAAGAACAGGAAGTTTATTGAGTACCCGAACCTTGCCTCTGCAATGAGACCAGTACCACACGATGACAATCCTGCTTCGTTTCCTGCTTTGAATGAGTTCAATTAAAGTCTAATTCAGTGTAGAGGACTACAGTACGATCCAACTTGTACGTGCATGAACAGTGAATAGCACTCACAACCTCTCTAACAGGGAAAAGACAAAACAAAAGACACCTTGTTATGTAGAGGTTGAAAAGGTGTCTCTAAAGGCCTAATATTCCATCGGCCTTCTTTCAGTTGATTGTTTAGAAATGCCTCAGTGAAGGAGCAGGACTGGCTTATCTGAGATAAATGTGTATCATCAGTGCTTAATGAAAATAAGAGCAATTTGAAGTAAACATTTCTCTACACCAAATCAAGTGTTTGTAATCTAAGGCTATGAAAAAAAAAAGTAATGCACATTCTCTACAGTGTTATTCTTTGTGTGTGTGTTCAATTTTTCCTACTTCAGAGAGAAACTAACCCTCCACTCTAATAAAACAAGGACTGTGTGAGTGTATATCTCGCAGTTTAGCAACACTGTTGTAATCTTACCAGAAAGCGATCTGTGGGATAACATCTGTTATAAAAAACAGGAATTAAAGAAAGGTTGTACGAAAATGTATGATACAACATGGTGGGAAATAGATTTTGACTCTCAAAGCAGCATTTACGCCGTCAGGCCGATAAACTGACTAATCATTGAATGTACACTCAGAGACCCAAAAACAGCTTTCAGTCTCCACCAGCCTCCTTCTTCTTCTACATCAGTGATATTGATGGGCATAAACCCAAGAGCGTACTGTCAGAGCTGCTGACACAGTTATAACCAGGAAGTGCAGCATCCTGTGGTTATATTACAGACTGCTGTGGAAACAGTTTCCACGGCCAGCTTTCTGGCTTGTTGCACCAACCTGCTCCGACACACAGGGCGCTATTTTCCTGCAAGAGGGCGCACTGCTAAAGTCGTGTATAAACTCCAGGCTCAAGTTGAATATGGGCGTGTCCAAAGGTGTTTTAGCGATTTTGGTGACCATAAACACAGTGCACTTTCAAGCACGGCCAGGCGTTACTGGGCGAATATGGTGGTGGTGGGGTCGGGGTATAGGCAGGAATATGTCAGAGCTTGATTTAGTTATGTCCAATCAAACCAGCTCCTCTCATCCCACTAAGATAGAATACTGATATATGCAATACATTAGTAGTATTTTCAACTGCTAAGTAGCATCTGTGTTTTCTGTTTATTTGTTTGTTTGCTTTTTATACATATACATCTGATCAGCTAATTGATCAGACATGGCACTAGCCCTCAGAGTCACTGTTGCTGCTGGAACACATACACTTGCACATTCACAAGGCTGCTAGATTTGAGCCAAAGAAGGGAGGCCTTCAAACCAGCAAGAAACAGGTAAAAGTGAAAAGATGGTAAAATTCCATTATTAATTTTTACTTTTATATCCCAACTAAAGGCCACAATGCTGATTCCTCTACGGGCTAACTGTGGCTCTAAAGACATTTTTTGGACAAAAATATACTATTTAGTATTCAAGAGCAGCAAAGCCAGTAAACTTGCTGATGGAGCACAGCCATTAGATTAATCCTTTAATAATGTATCACATACTTTATTGAACATTTTTATCCACAGACGTGCCTCATTACCACTTTAACACAGAATTAAAGCTGAGGTGGGGATTTTATAGCAAATAGTTTATGGAGCTGTTTCATTAATATGTGATTTATATCTCCTGTCGAATATATTAAATAGAGGAGATTTCTGCCAATATACAGTACACTACTGATGACTGCAAATAAATTATAAGAGACATGCTGCTATAGGTTTAGGATATACAGTACATACACACAAAAAATCAGTAACCCACTGCCCACCACTGGTTAAATGTCACTCATCAGAGCACAGAGATGTGGAAAGAAACTAAATGAGATCAGAGGGGGATCTTGTTTTTTTCCAGATTAATTGTTGCTTATTGAAATCACCTCCGTTTTGCATTTACACCAAGCTTTAAAAAGTAATTTATGTAATTCTCTAAGTTACATTCAACACCTTCTTCTGGAGTTTGATGTTGATAATGAGCATACAAAATGTAGATGTGCAATGAAGTCCCACTCAATGCCTGACTGCAATAAACCTGCACCTGCTACAGAAGGATAAAAATAAAATGTTTGACCACAATAAACTGTATTGAAAATAAAAAATAAAACAGGAAGAACT
>NW_018127888.1:657636-664209 GCF_001952655.1 Monopterus albus | reverse complement strand
AGAAGCACCAGACATGAACTCTGCCTGCCCTTCTCTCAGCAAAGGAAACATTTAAAGAGGTTTGCTGAGCCTCTACAGAACTAATAGGAGTGATTCAGCGACTGCAGGCAGCACAAGGATGGAGCTGGCAGATTAATTTCAACATTCTGACAGACTAGTTGAGTGATGTTAAGTGTAGGGGGGAGGTTTTGCTTTTAACCTAATTAAAACGTCTAGGCAGTCGAAGCAGCAAATGTTGACTCTAAGACTTGAAAGACACTTCAAGGGGGTGTAGTGTGTGTGTGTGTGTGTGTGTGTGTGTGTGTGTGTGTGTGTGTGTGTAGGGGGGGACTGAAGTCTACTCTCAGAGCATAAAAAACAAATGAGTGAATTAAAGGAAACATTTTTGACTCTTTCATTTTTAAGGCCCACATCTGTATGTTTCAGTCTCCCTGTTTCCAGCAGTAACTCACAGCTGTTTTCAGCTAAAAAGCTCTCACAAAAAACCACTGTCCACCATGTGGCCAAACAGCAATAAGCTAAAGTTACAGTAGCACCAAGCCGCTGAACATGTAATTTACAATAAATGTGGCTGGGCAGTGCACAGCATGAACCTGAAATGTTTGTAGACTAATCTAGACAATTAAACAAATTGAAGGAACCGTGGCGTTTTATAATTACAAAGACGTTTTCCTTCCAGCGTATTATTTGACTGCAAGTCAGGGAGCGACACGCGGCGAGGAGCAAACTGGCGTCCAATATTAATATATATACAGCACTCTGTTGTGTTATTCTACTGTTGTATTATGTCAAGATTAAACAAAATGAAGGAACAGTTACGATTTACAAATATGCCGACATTTTGTTTCAGCGGATCTTTGGAATGAGCGACTTACACAAATACCATTCATCCCATCTCAGTAACTCTGACGGCTGAATTCTGACAATTTTCTCTATGATTGTCATCTATTATATGTGTATAAAGCTTAAGAACGGCATAATAGGAACAGAAAAACGGCAAGAGGAAGAGGAAGAGCATAGCGACAGCTGCTACACCGGGGGAGTCACGTGACGCATAGCTACCAATGGCATTGCACTGCATTGGCCCATGCTTTGTCTAGGGACAAATAGACAAAATATAAATGTCGATTATAAAAAAAACCCATAAAAGATATCAAGATGATTTGTGCACCATTGGTAGCTGAACGTCTCACGAGTTGAATAGAGTTGAAATGGCGTTTCTAGCCCAAGATATGCCGGAGATATTAAGCTTCAAACTTTGCCCCATTCATTTCCAATGGGGAAATTTCTGTAAAAAAAAGCTGAATATCTTAAAAAGTATAAAAGTTATAAAAAAGTTGTATACAAGCACACATGTCATTAAACAGTTTGATACCTCAATGGCCCTTCTAGGTGAAAGTATGCTGCAGAAATTAGATGCCGAAAAACAGTGGTAGAAACCATAATAGTAATAATAATGATGATAATAAAGAACTGGATAACACCATTAATAAGGGCAGCTGAAAATAAAAACTAATAAAAACTAATAAAAAAGACATGAATCTGGTCTTCGCTGCAGAAATGTTAATTATTTTGAGAGCTGTTTCTATCTTTTAAAAAAGACTTTAACCATCCCCCTTCTTCCAGTTTTCCATGCTGCTCTAATTTGATCACATTGGAATTTGCTGAAAGCGATTCATTGACCGTAGACGTGCCACAGAACAACCAATACACTGCATAATATCGATTAATAAACCACCTCGCTCTGAGCATGTTCTGTGAAAGCAGCATCATGTCACCTGTTGTCGACTTTATGCAAACTGGGCTCATGGTCCTACAGGATGAAGTGCCGCAGCACTGGGTAGCATGTTGTCTCTTGTCTGGTCTTATTTATTCTGCAGGTGCTGAACTTCTCTTTCTCACCATTTGCTTTGCTTGTTTATTTTTTTTAACTTTTACCTCTTATCACCTTAAAAAAAGCAATATCCTGTATTTGTGTATTTCTGGAAATTTCCACCTTCACAACACTCTGCACTGGTTTCCATCCATTGCCTTCTATATAGAAAAACTTGTATTTTAGGCTGAGATGACAGAAATATTGCTTTTATTATAACATGTCAGTAGGAAGACAAAGACAGAAACAGAGCAAAGCTTAGAATGAACTGCATCATAATAACACAATAAAAATACTTGTTTCTTTGTCAAAGTCAGAGAAAATGAGACTGAAAAAAGAACAAAACAAAAATGCATGGCCCCTGGTGGTTTGAGGGCTCAGTGTCATTACATTGCAGAGAGCAGAATAGATAACAGGTGTGATTTATTACTGGTTCATAATAATCTATTTTTGTGGGGCCAATTCCCCTCCTTTTTCAGCACTAACATATCCTCACCCTGGAGTCTCACACATTTCCCACATTAACGCTTTCTTGCCAAGCTGTGAGGACAGAGAGACTAATGATGAGAAGAAACAAAATCTTGCCGTATAATCCCATCTAGGAATGAAACAGAATTCACCCTGCTCTTCTTGTGGACATTAAAACACACTTTGTTTCCACCCTGCTCATTTTTGCCCAAAGCAGCACATACAGTATGTGCAGGTCTGCGTGAGCACTGTAAGAAACTGCTCCACTTCCACATCCCACTGTCCTATACTGAGAACACTGAACATCAGTCTGTTTGACCACTGACTTTTCTGTATGAAGTATAAACTATTACCAGCAATTCCAAGTATTTCATACCACTAAAACAATTTCTAACCTCTAAAATAACAACCAGGCTGCGACCAGTAATAATCATTTGACGCTCACTTGCTCAATCAAAAACCTCACTTTAACCAGTACCTACTAAACATGAGATAACTCTTGGTAAGCACTTTAAGGGGTTTATTTTCTATTAGCTTGTGTGAATTTAGGATGACTGTGTTGAGTCAGCTGGGAAATTAAATGGAATGATCTCTGAATCTGGCTGCTTCAGGGTGTTTATACTGTAGATCCAGGGAGCACCCTCAAGAGTCGGCAGACTCATATCTGCTTTGCAGTAGCAAAGAGTAAACAATTCTCTGTAGTGAGACGCTGGGGAAAATAAGACAACATGCTTGCATTATATTTAAGCCACAGCATGTGGCTGGTGGTAAAGAGCTAAGCCGAAGTCAATAAAATGGCTGTAGTATTTCATTTGGAGAGAGCACCGAGAGGCTAATGACTTCTACTGCTTGTTCTTAAGAAGATGAGCAAAAAAAAAAGATTCTGTCTTAGGAGACTGTTTGTTTGTAGGTTAAATTATCTAGAATGTACAGTACGTAAAGACAGTACTGATAGTAGAGATCAGTTTTACTACATGGACAAAGTCCTCTAACCTATACAACCCCTATGGCTGTTTGTCCCTTCCCTCTCATACAACCCATAGGGGCGTATCATCAAACTGTGCTCCTGTGATTGCAGGAAAGACTGGAGAAATGAACAACAACGTGCATCACACTACCAAGCTTAACAGACCTTTGCTGTCATTTACATGATGGCTACCTAGCAGGCTAGCTACTGCAACTCCATCATCTTTGAAATCATTATAAATACTGTGTGCCGCTATGATTATGAAACCATCACACCAAACACTTTATGATTAGTCACAAAAATGGCTTGGTTAGATAACAAAAAACTACTAGATTAAGTTTAGGAACAAAAAATTACAGGTCACATTTAATAACAAACCTATTACATTTAGGAACAAAAACTCTTGAAAAACACAAGCCACACACCTCCTCCTAATGCTGGCTGTGTGCCTCTATATACTTAATCTTTTCCTTGTGTCATAAGCAGTCGCCAAACTTTGATACATAACATTTCCTGGCACAAACAATGCGTTCCGTCATATTTTATAGGAGGACCGTCTCAGACAAACCCTCTCTTTCTTTACACACATGCACAGATCAACATTTAAATATGGGATTTATTGAAGGTGACACTGTATAATATGCGCTATAAGCAGTAATTAGAAAATGAAAACAACATTACAATGCTTCTCCAAGCCACTCTGTGTCGTTAATGTTAAAGTGTCTCATTCACTCTTGCTGTCATTGACTTATGCACTGATGTGTCTCATTGTATTCTCCCGCTTAAGAGCAGTTTAGCAGGTTTACAAATACACTTCACACTGTGACAAAGACACATCTGGAGGTGATTATAGAGACTTGCCATCAGCACATGTTGCATCTTCCGAATTCAAAAACCTGTGAGCAGTAATGTGGTTCACTGAGAGTTTAGCTGCCTCCACAGGGAGGATGGGTCTCTGGCTTCTAATATAATGTGACTAGATTTAAAGAAATCATAGTTAATGAGATGAGAACAAGTCTGTATCAGCAAAAACACAAGAGTCATGGCTTAACAGAAATGAGACAATAAGTTTCATCTCACTGCTTTTCCATTACCTTACTGCTGTGAGCAGAGAATAATTTACATCTATCTAGTCATACATGAGAGATGATGATCAACAGGCAGATAATGCAGAATAGGGCATTTTCAACAGCTGGATTTAGTGGGACTCGACATTCAGCCGTCTGGAACAACAACAGAAGAAGAAAAGCAGCAGGTTCATCAGTTCAAAGAGATGAACTATGTGTTAGCATTCTATTAAATCTTAGCTTCAAACTGCATTACACAGACAGGAACATTTATGGATGTAGGAAATGTGTGTAGAGCATATGGATAGAGATACACTATATTGCCAAAAGTATTTGCTCGTCTGCCTTCACATGCAAATGAACCTGAGTAACAACCGATTCTTAATCCATAGGTTTTAATATGATGTTGGCCCACCCTTTACAGCTATAACAGCTTCAACTCTTCTGGGAAGGCTGTCTACAAGGTTTAGGAGTGTGTTAATGGGAATTTTTCACCATTCTTCCAGAAGCACATTTGTGAGGTCAGACACTGATGTTGGATGAGAAGGCGTGGATCGTAATCTCCGCTCTAATTCATCCCAAAGGTGTTCTGTCTGGTTGAGGTCAGGACTCTGTGCAGCCCAGTCAAGTTCTTCCACACCAAATTCACTCATTCATGTCTTTATGGACCTTGCTTTGTGCACTGGTGCGCAGTCATGTTGGAACAGGAATGGGCCATCCCCAAACTGTTCCCACAAAGTTGGGAGCATGAAATTGTCCAAAATGTCTTGGTATGCTGAGGCATTAAGAGTTCCTTTCACTGGTACTAAGGGGCCAAGCCCAGCTCCTGAGAAACATCCCCACATCATAATCCCCCCTCCACCAAACTTTACACTTGGCACAATGCAGTCAGACAAGTACCGTTCTCTTGGCAACCGCCAAACCCTGACTCATCCATCGGATTGAGAAGCGTGATTCGTCACTGAAGCAAACAAGTCTCCACTGCTCTAGAGTCCAGTGGTGGCGTGTTTTACACCACTGCATCCGACGCTTTTCATTGCACTTGGTGATGTAAGGCTTGGATGCAGCTGCTCGACCATGGAACCCCATTCCATGAAGCTCTCTATGCACTGTTCTTGAGCTAATCTGAAGGCCACATGAAGTTTGGAGGTCTGTAGCTATTGACTCTGCAGAAAGTTGGCGACCACTGTGCACTATGCGTCTGTGAAATAGTATAGAGGAAATTTCACGACTGGACTTATTGCACAGGTGGCATCCTATCACGGTACCATGCTGGAATTCACTGAGCTCCTGAGAGTGACCCATTCTTTTACAAATGTTTGTAGAAGTGGTCTGCATGCCTAGCTGCTTGATTATATACACCTGTAACCATGGAAGTGATTGGAACACCTGAATTCAATGATTTGGATGGGTGAGTGAATACGTTTGGCAATATAGTGTATTTAAAACAGGAAATTTGGACGAGTAATTAGAAACAAGGTGCACGACAGGGAAGCTAATGCTTAACACCCCATTAAAGAGCCCCTCTGGTGACACAAGAGGCAAAATATATATCTGTGGCCACAACATAGGTGTGGGGACGACAAAATATCTTGCGGCCACGACTTCATAACTGGAACTTGATAGGATGTTTGTCATTTTGAAGTGATACTGTTTAATACTGCCAATATGTCATGAATAATATTATATACTTAAGTATAATATAAGAATTTGGGCCCATTTGTTTTATAAATAAATAATCATTGAGGAAAATTGCTATGCTCCAGCCACATTGCCTCATCTGACACCAAATTTACATACAATAATTACAAATAAGCGCACAAAAAAATAACCTGCACATGTCCTGATTAAGCATTACAGGCATTACTGATTGCAGGTAAAGTCTGAAGGAACACTGCAGTCCATGCGCTGCTGTCATGATGTGACTGACATTAGGGAGTGGAAGTGATATGATCCACTTTAGAAGTGTGTGATATATATAGTATTAGATGCCTCTCGTGCGCCATAATTTTCACCATGTTGTCAACTATGGCAGGTGCTGTATACATGAAATGTAGCTATTATTAAAAAGCTGTCAGTGGCTTTAACACCATTATGTGCACTGTTGCATTGAATATGAAACACAACATAAGTCATGGATACACATTATACTATCTAGTTCCCACCCATTATAAGTTGTGGCAACAACATAATATCTC
>NW_018127888.1:649689-657595 GCF_001952655.1 Monopterus albus | reverse complement strand
CCTACAGAATGTCATGATAGCTGCACCCACACACCCACCCCTGCCTACTATACATTCAAACAATAACAGGTAACTTTTTTCTGAATAGCATCTTAAAACTCCTGGTTTATATAAATCAAGAATTTTCCTCATGGTACAAAAAACAACTCTAGTTCTGGCTGAACTTTAAATTTTATCATGATCATAAATCACAAATAATGTGAACACCACAAATAGGTTAACAAGAGCTGAAGAACAAAGGCAAGAAAAGAAACAAGCAAACCTTCAGCAACACCATCGGCTATAAAGTGAAATTTCCAGCATGTAACAGGGCAAGTGAGCTGAAGCTAACAAGAAATATACAGCAGTGTTATTTAGAGGCCAATTATTTTGTATCCATTGTGAAAGCCATGCGTTGCCTGCTTACAGCCCTTCGTAAATAACGATAGAAAAGAGAAATGAGGGAGGGAGAAGACACACATGAGGAAAACAGCCAGACCTACAGCTCAGGACGTACTCCACAACACTCTGAAAATGATGGCATGTGACCTTTTAATTTGCCTTCCCCTAGGAGGATCATTAAAGTTGTACTTTATCTGTTTGACCACACTAAGACGTTGAAGCTTGGAGTCAACTGATAAAGCCAGACATCAAATAAATTCAAGAACTGTTATTACTTAAATGCCCTGTGTACACATTAAACCCAATCTTTGAAGGAAAAAGTGGTATTGGTAACCAAACTCTTGCGACTCCTCTGAAGAGGCAGTTCCACTGTTCACAATTAGGAAGTGTCACCATTTCAAAACAAATGCCATTTCTGGGCTACAAACAAGCCATAATACTAAATCAACCTGAAACCGGAATAACCACCCACTGGTGCTCAACAACACAACGGACACTGTTGTATTCATGGATGTTATCAAAGAACACATGAGAAAGAGAAGCACCAATTATAAAAAGAACAAAACTAAGCCCCCACTCATGCTCAAACTACATATAAAACCTCTGGATGTGTATGAGCTATGTGAGAATACATGATGATGCTTTGACAGTTTAATAAAGTTAAAAGGGTTCTGCTGTGCTGTGGCACTCAAAATCCATGTGAAGGCTGTCATAAGCAGACATCTATCAGGGTTATGCAACAGGGCAGGGGCAAGAAAAGCATTTGTCAGAAAGGATCACAAAGAGAAATACTGTTCAGAATGTGCACAGGCAGGCTTACAATGATGTAGTGGAGAGATATTTATGTGATTAACCAATAAAGATCTTAAGACAGAAGGTACAAATCAGCATTTCTGCCTTCCTGATTATTTTAGAAAGGCTTGAATTTTGATTACGTGTTAAAAGAAAAACATTCATTACAGTATTGCTGCTGTGATATTAAATTCACTGATATTACAATTTTCCTCCATGAATCTGCAGCATCATATATTATGAACCCAATGATTTGCCAATGTCATCACTTCGCTCTGTTCAGCATCCTGTTGTTCTGTTACAATAATGGCACTGAAACCTTTGAATATCGCTGTGCAATGTTAACCTTTAATATTTATGCTTCAGTGAAGTAACCCAGGCAAACAAGATGCTAGAGCTAACAGGGCATTTTCCAAAATTAAAGGAGTGTGTGCATGTGTGTTTGTGTGTCTGTATTACATCAATGCAATCCTTCAGTGCGGTTGTTTTAATAGCCCTGGACAATACAGCATGAGAGTCTTGTGGTGCTCCGGGGCAGAAAACACAAATAGGTACTTGAGTCTCAAAATAACCTCTACATCAGTTTAAATTCATATCTACAAATTTCTTCTGAAATAATCTGACATTCGACACTTTACTTTTGTTAGTTATTATAAATGTATCTGTCATTTTGGCATCACTGAAGTTTCGCCAGATAAGAATGAGGTCAATCAGCTGACTTTTATGCCTGTAATCTTTCCTTCTTCTGTTCCTGTGTTGTTTTTCTCTTTATATGTTTCACCCCACGTCACTTTTCTCTTTTTCTCTCTTTACTACATCCTGCAATATAAGAGAGACTTTTGCTATTCTCCAGAGGATGCTCCTGCTGAGTCTCGACAGACGTTTTAGCTTTTTTACTGCCTGTCTCCTAACAACATCAACCATGTATCTGACAAGCCTGTCCATCCGGTCCTGTCAGAACTGTAATTCCAAGTCTCAGTCCACGCCCAGACAGAAACAATTGTGGTCAATCACGATAGCGGGAAATGCTGCTTATACAACTGTAGTGACCATGTTGCTAACATGTCTTCAACCACTGATGCAAACCTGTCTGTACACAGCATTCACAGTTTGATACACTTTGTGTGCTGTCAAGTGTGAATCAAAGCAGGTATCTTGAGTGTCTGTCTGAGATGAAATGAAAAGGATTATTCCACTGTAAAACATCTGTTAGAGTATGTGCACAGCAGGTGAAGCATGAAGTGGAAACACTTCTAAAGAGCAAATGGTCCGTCAGCACAGCCACAGCGTCTGCCGAAAACAACTGTTTGCAAAGCCACTGTATGGTACAAGAGACACTGATGCTGTCATCAGCCACTGTTGACTTGACTTTGTCTCAAAACACAGAAAGGTGTAACCTCCTGCACGATGCTTCATTAGTCTATGTAAACTAACATTCTATTGGTTAACAGTGAAAATACAACATAATACAACATAATTGGAAAAATCATGTTTTAGATACAAATGTGCCATCTGGAGGAGTTAATAAATGGACAGTACATTTTTAGAGGCAGTATTAAAGCCATGGCACTTATGAACATGTGATTTATCTTATTAAACATCCTCTTAATCTAACAAAGCAGATAGCTGCACAGTGACAATGATATGACTGAAGGATCTGAAGTGCACGAGCTGGAGGTTAGTGTGTGTGTGTGTACACCAGTAAATTTGTAGTAAATGTAACTGTAAACAGATTACATTTTCTATGCATGTAATGAAATGAATTGGTTCCCTTGT
Source organism: Monopterus albus (assembly GCF_001952655.1). Taxonomy (NCBI): domain Eukaryota; kingdom Metazoa; phylum Chordata; class Actinopteri; order Synbranchiformes; family Synbranchidae; genus Monopterus; species Monopterus albus. The sequence goes on along the minus strand of NW_018127888.1, from coordinate 654,646 downwards.
AGGATCTTTTGGGGGGTACTTGGGAGTATGGGGCACCAGGGCTGTTGGTATGAGCCATCTGGTCCCTGTATAACCGGAATGAGAGTTGTACCCATATTCTTGGTAAGAGGTCATACACATTCACAATTGGTGTCGGCCTTTGTCAGGATTGTCCCTTGTCCCAAATCCTGTTTGTGATTTTCATGGACAGGATCTCAAGGCACAGCCAGGGGGAGGAAAGTGTCTGGTTTGGGGACCTTGGAAATGCATCTCTGCTATTTGCTGATGATGTGGTTTTGTAGGCCTCATCAGACTCCAACCTCCAGCATGGATTGAGGCGGTTTGCAGATGAGTGTGAAGTGGCAGGGATAAGAGTTAACACCTCCAAGTCTGAGACTATGGTGCTCTGCCCGAAAATGGCTGCTTTAGGTCAAGGCCCTACTTGTTAAAAAATGTATTCAACTCTAGTTGTTTCACAGTTTAGATTATCTTCTCTCTCTCTCTCACATACACACACACACAAACACAACTTGTACGGAGAAGCCAAGTCTTTATCATGACAGGCCTGAGACTCACTGAGTGGCACTGAAATCTACAAAAACAGCATGGTGCTGATGTGTGCGTGTGTATGTAGCTTGTCAAAACAGCTAAGGCTCTTCCTGTTTAGCTCTACATAAAGTGAAAAACACAACATGCAGAAATGTCCTAAACATTCAGAAGCAGAAAATTCAGACGGGCATGCAGAAATGTCCTAAACATTCAGAAGGGAAGGATCTCTGCAGACACAGACTACTAATGGGCAATAAGCATAACGGAGCAGAATGATTTAAAGAAATGTTTACAATGTTTAAACGATAAAAATCCCGCTATTTTTGTCTCTGATCTATATTTCATGAACACACAAATCTTTTCAGCTTCTCTAGCATTTACAACATTAATGGTTTTAATGGGTAGCATAAGTGATGAAATCCTCCAAATATTACTGAGAAATGCTTTAGAAAGTGTTGGTGAGGAGGAGGATATGAATGTAACACACTGACTCTGGTGAAGATCACAAAATAGGATGAGACTGCATTCCAACCAAAATATTATGTATAACATCTTGTAATACACAAATACATTTAAATACAATGCATATATGTTGTGAAACTATAACTGGGAGTCCCTGTGAGAAGTGGACAGACATAGGCCTACTATACCTCTCTCTCTCTTCTTCAGCTGTCCTCTTCTTTAGTGGTTATCATTACGTAGCTTGGTGCCCAGCTCATATGTGGGGGTAGATGCTGATTAGTATGTGGAGCACCATCAAACTCGATGGACCCTGAGCGTACAGCATTTCACACTGCAGTGGATACACAAGAGGCTGACAGCCAGGCCTCTTGCTCTGTTTGCTGCTGCTTTTCCTACAGAGCAAAGTGGCTGCTCTGACTGGCAAGATCAACTGCAGATGTTACATCTATGCCACAGTTGCTGTAAATTAGTTAAGCATGTAGTAAACAGTACAATACTTCACAGTTTGTCTTACCAAGTTGGCTTATTTTAAAAACACGTAGAACTTAGTGTCCCTTATACAACCAGAACTTATTGGTCACCTCGTGTTTTGTCTCTGGGGGGGAATTCCATTGAGTGGATGTAATGGATGACTGTAAGTGTGAGGTAGTCACTATAGTAATTTAAATTATTTAGTATTTGTACTTCTCCCATAGTAACAAAATCTGCCAAACTGCTCTGTTTATTGCAGAGATTATGCTACTATATTTTTATTAATAAAGTGCAAGGTTTGGAGAACAGGAACAACTGCCAGATGGCAGCACTTCGAGGAATCTAGAAAACTCAGGAGAAATGAGTTCACAATGTCCAATAAACCACAACCCTGAACTAATGGTTCCTCCAAACCTTTTCCACTCAGTAGTTTTTGGTTTGTTTTGTTTTTTGGGGAGGCAACAGTGGTGCGGTGGGTAGAGCAGTCATCTCCCAACCAGAAGGTTGAAGATTCAAATCTCGGTGCCTGCAGTCTACGTGTCCAAGTGTCCTTGGGCAAGACACTGAACCCCTCTGTTTCCCCCAATGGTTAGAGCCATCGATTGAGTTGGCGCTGCCATTGGTTCTGTACCGGAAACAAATTCCTTGTGTGTAACATACTTGGCCAATAAAGGTGATTATCCTTTTAAATCGCTGTTGCACAAATCATCACCTTTAACAAAGACCTATAATAATAATAATAACTTTTACTGGTCAAGTATGTTACAAACACAAGGAATTCATCTTCAGTACAGAACCAAGGCAACACCAATTCACACACACACACTGATGGTGGTGCTGTCCCTGCAAGGCGCTGCTTTGGCCATCGGGAGAAACAGTGTCTTGCCTAAGGACAGTCTGACATGTGGACAGGAGAGAATGGGAACCAAAATGCCGACCTTCCAGCTGGGGGACAACCATACAGCTCAGTTAAACTCAACTCAAAGTGTTAAAGACTCCACAAAGGTTAAACACCTGGGACTCCCCATGAGTCAGTCAGAATTGTAGAAGCCTCTTGGATTAGAGGTGTGATGTTTTACAAGAACCTAAAGCAAGTCCAGCAGCTGCTAGCGCTTTCGGTTAATGACTTGTGGGGAATGAACACTAGATCAGATACAGTAGTTATTAAGTGCAAGAGGCAACAAAGGATAAAAAAAAATGAGTTGAAAGTGTTACTGTACAGAGTAAGGCTTAAGGTACTCCAATACAGGAAGTAAGAAATACATGGTTAGCGCAAGATGTCCACTGCTGCCAATAGTACAAAAGAAGCCTACCTAAGCTGTTTAGGTTTGTCTATCCTACCACATGCAGCTTAGTCCTTAGTCTTTTATGCTTTGTTTGCTGTTACCATTTTATTCTCCTAATGATAAGTTATGATAAAATCACATTATTTAAATGTCCTTTTAAATATTTATGGTACGCTGTGAGGAATACCAGTGGAGGTTAATCTTATGTTGCTGTGTGTGAAAGATAAACAAAACAGAAAAATGACTTGCATATAAAAGAAGGAGAAAGTGAAGCCTCCTGAGACAAACCACTGCATCAAGGCAGAGTTTGGTAAAAGCACAACTAGAAGGGCAAAAAAAAAAGCACACCTAACTTCTGCTGTTTGACGTCCTGTTCAGAGGATTGCACTCTGAATCAGTTCCTGTCTGTTGAACAAACCAACAAAAAATGTGACAAAGAAGCAGAACTCTGCAGGAGGTCTGGCTATTTCTTTTAGCATTTAACTTTAATAAGAATGACAATGGAAATTTAAGTTCCTTCAGAGGTTGAAGACGTGATTAGAAATGTCACATTTTGCTGCTTCAAACGCTCCACCATCATCCCAGTCCCCAAGAAAACCTCCCTCAGTGAACTGAATGACTACAGACCTATTGCCCTGATATCTGTAGTTATGAAGTCCTTCGAAAGACTGGTGTTGTCCCACCTGAAGCACATCAGAAAACCCCTGCAATTCGCCTACCGGGCAAACAGGTCGGTGGACAATGCAGTCAGCATGGCACTGCATTACATCCTGCAACTCCTTGACTCCCCAGGGACCTCTGCTGTTTTCACTCTACACCAACGACTGCATCTCAAAGGACCCTTCTGTCAAGCTCCTAAAGTTTGCAGATGACAATGGTCATTGGTCTCATCTGAGATGGTGACGAGTCAGCCTACAGAGAAGGAGGTTGAGCAGCTGGTCCTGTGGTGTAGCCGCAACAACCTGGACCTGAACACGCTCAAAACAGTAGAGATGACAGTGGACTTCAAGAAGAACCCCACTCACCATACTTGGCAGAACTGTATCAGCAGTAAAGTCCTACAAGTTCCTGGGCTCCACTGTCTCCCAGGACCTGAAGTAGACGTCCAACATCAGGCACCAAGAAGGCGCAGCAGAGGATGTACTTTCTGCGCCAGCTCAGGAAGTTCGACCTGCCCCAGGAGCTGCTGATACAGTTCTACAGAGGAATCATTGAGTCTGTTCTCTGCACCTCCATCACTGTCTGGTTTGGCTCAGCAACCAAACAGGACAAGTACAGACTTCAGCAGACAGTCAGGACTGCAGAAAAGATCATTGGTGTGAGCCTGCCCTCCATGGAGGACCTGTACACAGCATGGGTCAAAAGGAGGGCGGAGAAGATTTCTGCAGATTCCTCACACCCTGGACACAATCTGTTTGAACTCCTCCCCTCTGGACAGTGTTACAGGTCACTGTGCACCAAGACAACCAGGCACAGGGACAGTTTGTTCCCCTGAGCCATCACTCTGCTTAACACTTAACCCACAACAGTATGACTGGACAATAACCCTCCGTGCAGTACCTGTAAATATACACTACATTGTACAGATTAAACAGATTTGTACAGGTCTCTATTTTTACTTTTAAGTACTCTATCTTTATTCTAGTTTTATCTCGTCTCCCAATGAACATTCCTTTGTCTGACTGCATTGTTTACTGCCTGTTTATACTGTTTATTTTGTTATACTACACAGCCTTATGTAGGTATATTGTTTACTTGCTCCTTGCTGTTGCCTTGCATGGGGATATGTATGTGCACATTGAGAGCCGCTGTCCCAGAGTCAGATTCCTCATGTCCAGCACACTTGGCCAATAAAACTGATTCTAAAAGATGTAGCTGTTTTATGATGGGGCTCAGAGTTGTTTTTGTCTGCTGCCATTTAGATCATATTTCTCATGCATGTACTATAACAACAGAAGAGCCAAGGTCCACATTTTGATCCCACTCACAGAGTAAAGGGTTAAGGCCACTGCAAAGAGCTGAATAAAACATACTCAATATGCTCTCACTCTCCTCTGGGGCAGGAGTCAGTTCCACCGTGCTATGTTGTCATGTTAAACCTCCATCACTGCCCGTGCCAGTCTTGTATTTTACCTTTGGGACAGATTATAGCTCTTTGCTCCTCTGCTGTTCCCATCCTGGCCTCAGAAGAGGCCAGGATGGGAAAAGCA
>NW_018127888.1:613386-649595 GCF_001952655.1 Monopterus albus | reverse complement strand
GTGTGTGTGTGTGTGTAACCTTGGTAGTGAAGTGTCTCTCTCTCTGCCTCCCATCTGCTTATATCTCTCCTAACCCCTTTGTGGGTCACATCCACTGCTGAAGCCTCTCCTGACACTGTCAGCGTGACACAAGACATTAAAACAACAGACTCTGATGTCATACAACCTGATGTCGAGAGTGAACCTCGAGTCGGTGCGTCTACACACCTGTCACTGTGTCTAATGTTTGCTCTCAACTATAGTGACACAGCTGTAAACAATCTGAGAGGAAAATAGTCAGTTCAACCACAAAACAAAAGACGATAACACTATTTGCTTTTTCATACAAAGGAAAATCTAGATGTAAAAAAACAGTCTAGAAAGAAATGTAATGTAGCAAGTCAAGCCAAGACCACAGAGTCCCTATAGAACATGAAATACAGCAAAACTTTCTGTGGTTCATGAATCTTTGGCTCCCTGTGTAGTGGCAGAAGATATATGATCTAAATATATTATAGGTTAACATTTCACTGCTTGTTGCTAAGACAAAACTTAAAAACTACTGAAGCCTTCAGGCTAAAGTGAACTTTAACTGAACCAGGAACAAATTTTTCCCAGTGTTTATATTTCACATTCATATTATATTTAACCTCCGCCTACATTTCATCCATCCACTGTAAATGTAGATGTCCCTGATCCACAGTTCCTTGCTACACCTAAAAGAAATCCAGTAGCTTTGATCAGCTGATACTTGACTCCTTTTCAGTGGGAATAGATGGTTACAGCCAAACAAACCACTTGAAGTTAATGGGGCTTATAGAAGGGCAGAAGTGCACCGCTTTTGCTCAGCAAACAACAGAGATAAATGAGCATGGACACGTCTCTGACATTATCTTTGTTAGGATGCTCCAGTTGATAGGCATTCTAACAGAGATAACGTCCAGTACTGGTGATATATATGTTTTTTCGATTCTCACTAATGTACAGTACTGCCAAAAACTAAGCTAGACAAGATCCAGAGCCACGAGCAAAAGATGGGAGTGAGTTTTGTGCCCAGGTTTTGTCCTCTTTTAATTGCCAGAACAGTTAACTTTAATAATGAAAGTGCTTGATTTTTCTTCGGATTATGGAAAAGGTTAAACATGATAGACAAGGCAGGTGTCTTGTAATGGGCAATTTTTAGATTTTTACTTCTGAAATAATTTGTCTAGTCTTAGAGAATAATCTCTCTGCCAAGAGCTGATGTTGTCACCGTGCAAAACCTTTCAACCGTGAGCTTGGTGGCCCTGGGGTAAATGGTGGCCCTGCTTTCCCACCACTTCAGAGGACTAAGGAAGGCTGCACCTCTACAGTAACCTCAAATTCTTCCATGTACAGGTTGGCAACTATTGGAGACACAGGGGAGCCCAATAGTTGCCAACCTGTACATGGAAGAATTTGAGGACAAAGCCCTGTCTTCCTTTACTGGTACAGCTCCAGCTACTGGTTCCACTACGTGGATGACACGTGGGTTAAAATCAGGACCCAGGAGGTAGAGGCTTTCACCAAGCATATCAGCTCTGTGGATATCAACATCAAGTTCACTCATAAGGATGCCAAAGATGTCTGGGCTTTTTGGACTGTGAGGTAAACATAGGAGGAGACAGAAACCTTAAGGTGGAAGTATAACAGAAACCTACACACACAGACCAATACCTTCTTTTTGATTCACACTATCCACTACAACACAAACTGGGAGTCATCAGAACTCTAAATCAGAGGGCAGAGGAAGTGTTCACAACTGCAGAAAGGATCTGGAAGGAGGAACTGCACGTCCAGAATTCCCTTAAGGTTTGTGGATACCCCAAGTGGGCCTTCACCAGAGCAAGGAAGAGGCCCAACACCAACAGGGAGAAACCAGAAATAAGAGATAACATTGTCATCCCTTATGTGGCTGGTTTATCAGAGAAGCTGAGAAGGATCTTTCGCAACCACAATAACCCAGTCAACTGACACAGAACAGCCTTCGGCAGAGATTGGTCCATCTGAAGGACAAAACACCCAGACACAAACAGAGTGATGTGATGTATGCTATTAAGTCAAGAGTGTAATGAACTGTACACTAGGGAAACAAAACAACCACTGCACAAGCGCATGGCCCAACACAGGAGGGCCAGCCCCAGTGGACCAGAGTCAGCAGTCCACCTCCACCTGAAGGACAAAGGGCATTCTTTTGAGGACAGTGAAGTCCAGATCCTCTCCAGAGAACATTGCTGGTTTGAGAGAGGAGTCAAAGGAGCAATTTTTGTCCAAATAGAACACCCCTCACTAAATAGGGGTGGTGGACTCTACCCAAACAGTTCCACCTCAGTTCACACCAGGACAAAGGGCATCTGTCCACATGTGAGTGTTCAAAGACAGGTAATGATGCTCACTGCTACCGGACCCTAAGACTCAGTTGTTGGAGGACTTTGTTGGCTGTCTAAGGACTGGATAAATATAGTACCTCCTGCTCACCACCAGTCAGGCAGAACTGATGAAGCCTCTTGGATGAGAGGTGAAACGTCTTCTACCCAAAACTACATCTAGATGCCTTCTGCTAAGTTTTTTCAGCAAATAAATAATAATAATTATTGTATTCTGCTAAATACTTATCACATCACTCTTTGCATATTGGAAGACTGGTTGATTGGTTTATTAAATTGCTAAATTAGTCACTTTTCGATTCCAGACCTTTGAGCATTTACTGACAGTCATTATTTCTCATCTAATTGGCCCAACAATAGATTAAATGCTACATGCTCACTGAGCCATGGATGAGCCACTGACTGAGCAGCAATACTGATTTATGGTCACATATCACATGTGAGCAGAAAGACTGCTATTAGCAAATAAGGCTGTTGTGTTAATTAAGATTAGATGTGGACAAATTTAATCATCAGAAAATAGGCATCAAAGGAAAATCAAAAGATTTTCCTACTTTAGTAAGAATATAATTTTGCCTCGAGTGTGAATGTCAGTCAGCGCTGTGACAGACTGGCGACCTGACCAGGGTGTACCCTACCTCTCGCCCAGTGTTGGTTGAGACTGGCAAAATGACAAAACAAGCCCGTCAGGCACCAGATGTAGATCTTTATAAGTTAGGATAATGACTCAGCCTATTCCTACACGGTGTTTTCTTTCAGTCACACTCAGAGACAAGCGTTCAGTGAGATTTGGGTAAAACTCATGTTTATGTATTTGGACGGCTGTAGGAGGCTCACACTGATTGCCCTGATAGATGCCATTTACATGAGTCCTCATGTCCCTGTATCTCTACAACAAAGGTGGTGAGTGCAAAGCTAGCATGACCCATAGATCCACAATAGACACATTTATACCAGGTTGAAAGAAAACAGAATTATCATTTAACATCTCCATCTATGGTGTCACAAACAACTGCACATTATAGATAATATTCAATTATGTGAGAAAAAGTAAATAAATAACACAAACACACACAAAACATCCTTTTCTTTCCATTGCTATCCATTTGACTTCATAATTTAACACATTAACTAATATGAACTGCCCCTGGTTGCTAACAATGCATTCTATCAAAGTACTAACAAAGCACTTTTTTTTTCATGCTGTATGCAGTAAACCCCGGTATAACAGTACTAGTGGGTTTATTTTCAGCTGCGGGTCATGTTTTTGCTGCAGTGGATTTTCCCCCGCTTCTTCCTGGGCAAGAGAATATGGATGGCACAGCAGTGCTCCTTCATTATAGAGCTTGGGGAATATTCATTAGAGTTTGCTGTAGGTCATCTTCAAAAACCCAAAGATGTTTTGTCACTTCCAGGGTGTCGGTGAAAAATATCCTTTTTTGCCCAAGATTAAAAAACCTTAGCAGTTCACCTCACACAGTCCTTCTCCCTCTCCCGCTATGCTACACAGCACACCTGCATGAGATCCCTGAAATGTAATCCATGCTATCTGAAGCAGCAGCCTGTATAGTAGTTAAGGGGAAACTTTCCACCTACAAACCACTTAGAGAGGTTGATCTGTGGTTTCTGCTCTGTAGGTCAAATAGCATTTTATTGTCAGCTGGGAAACTAGTCTCTAGTTCTGGCAATTCCAAAAAAAAAAAAACAACAGATGAAATTTAACTTATAATTGTTCATGTCAAACAGGACTTAAATTCTTCAGGTGTCACTGAATAGAAACCAGAGTAAGTCAGTCTCAAAATAAAGCATTCTCTTTGTCTGCAGAGCGGAATCTGATCCTGCAGGAATAAAGCTCTCCTCAGCTCTCAACTTAACCCCTTCTTTCTTCTTCCCTTTCTCCATTTCGCTAGCATTCCTTATATTTAGTTTCCCAGTCGATTTTTTTTCCATATGAGAAACGACTCCTATAATACATGAACACTCCCATCAGGTGAAACTACCATTTGCAGCAAGCTAGTCTTTGGCCACCATTAGATTAGTTATTGAAGCACTGTTATGATGACTATATATATTTATTTATGAGAGTACACCATTTGTAATTCCCAGGGGAGATAATGCAAAGGAATGCTCTTGGATGTAATAAAGTTTTCCATCAGCAGCATCAGCACATCAGCATCAAACTTCCCACGTTTATGATTCCAAAACATGAAACTGCATTATTTTCAGTGAATGAATTACGCCTTGAATTCACTTATGTTCTCAGTGCTGATCTCTGGGCTCTGAGTGACCGTGGAACACACAACACTCAGACATCTACCCCGGGCATACACGCCAAACCGCAGCAGGCTAAACTGTGTTTATTCTGCCTGGTTCTATGGTTAAAGGCTTATGTGTCTAGGACAGATCTTAATTTATTCAACATATTTTTTCCTAAATTTTGGTTGAATACAATCACGACAGATTACAGAATTTTTCCGCTACTGACATCAATGTTCCCATTCATCCAATAGTTAGACCTCTATCACTTTGTCTTTACATCTTGTCTCCATCACTTAAATTCTCATCATTCATTCAGTTATTTATTAGTGTAGTAATGTAGTCATGCAGTTGTAGGTCACTTAATAAAATGTATAAAGCCCAAGGCCATGTTGTTTGTCTATTTTGTTGAGAGTAGCAGAGAATTCATGCCTTCATTGATTCAGAGATTGATTTCTTAAAATGGTTTATTTAAACTGATGTGTTAATGAAGTATAATTATTCCACTCCAAAGATCAGTACTTCAACTAATATTCATTGTTAATTAATCACTCGTAATAATTACACTAAATTCGGTTAGTTAGACGTAAATGAACTTGGTGTCTGCTTTCTCGAGGTAAGAACATAAAATGAAATATTTAGTAAGAGTGCTACAACAGTACTAAAAACACTAAGTCAGAAAAATCAGCAGAAAAAAATCAGAAAACAAACTGAATATCACATCAAGAGGATCCAAACTGTCATAGAAAAATATAGTAATAGAAGTAGAAGACCAAGAAAACTGTCAAAATCTGATGAGATGTTTCTCAGAGTTTATTCTTTAAGCGGCTGGAAGAAATCCAGCAAGGACCTGGCTCAGCATCTGGCAGCTTCTTCCGGATGCCAAATTGATCCTTCCACAGTCCAAAGAAGCTTGATCAAGAATGGCCTTTATGGAAGGACAGCAGCCAGAAAACCACTTTTTCCAGAAGGGAACAGGAAGATAAGGCTAGGATATACAAAAGCTTGCAAATAGTGGACTGAAGATCAGTGGAAAAGAGCCTTATGGAGTGATGAATCAAAGTTTGACATTTTGGGTCCAATCGTTTACAGTATGTGATAAGAAGAGTTGGAGAGAGGTGGAAGGATGAGTGCATGAATGAATATGAAGAAATTACCTCAAGATGTTCCAGACAGATTACATTCACAAAAATGTAACAGATGTGAGGTGACAGTCACCTTGACCTTTGACCACAAAAATCTAAGCATAAGGCAGAATATGACAGATCCTACTGTATTTGCTCATATGGAGAACAAATAACTTCAATGTTAAGTCATCAACAATCTATTCAAGTTCATTTACTGTTATCCATCTAAGAAGAACAAGTTCCCACAATTCTCTCTGCCTTCGTCAAAAACAATTTGTCAATGCAATCTGATGAGATACATTTGGGTTCCAGTACAGAATATATCTCAGCAAAACAAAAACAAACTATTTAGCTGATATGAAGGTTTTGTCCTACTGTTTTCTGTTCTGCTGATGTTTGTGGTTTTGGAAAATGTAAATGAGCTTAAACTCACTCCAACAGCAGAATTTAATAAAAGGTAAGCATCAGTGTTACTGTTCCCTTCAAGGCACTTCATGTTTTGAAAATTCTAACAGATTTGTAATATTATTCCATCTATTCCCATTGCAAAACTTTGCCTTGATGTTTTTTTCCCCCCAATGATTAGAATGTTATTGACGTGACTATTATTAATTATTATTACTGTTTTTAATCATGAGCATTTTCATCTTTACTTTGCTGATGCATTTATCTGTTTTTATTGCCTCTGGTTCTGTGTAAACAAAAATCCACAACAAGCTCATAATGACTAATAATTATCTCATCTGATATGTGTTTCCATGTGTGATGTCTCATAATTCCTCTGTGGAGTTAAACATGCAGTACGGTTGGTGACTACACATGCTGGTTACTTTCCCTTACTTTACAACTAAATTTATTTTTTCCCTCATACAAGAAAAAACAAATTAACTGCAGGCTTCAGAGAAATTATCAACATTTACCTAGCTTGTTTTCATGGTAATTATATGACTACAGTTACTGTAGGCTTTGACTCAGACATATAATTAAATTAGACTTTATTTAAGAAACAAATTTCACCTTTCTGCTTAAAATTCTCATTGTCTTTGGCTGATTCCACATTGTGACCATAATGACTGAAAGATACTGTAGTTGTAGCACAAAGTTCCAACTGTTATTTCCACTTTCCATTTTGTTTTTCGATTTGATTTCCAGGGTAGTGCCTCAACTGGAATAAAATGGTTTGTTTATTACTGCAAAAAGAGAAGACAACTACAGCTGACTGAGAGTGTGAAGGATTTCACTGCTGGAATACATCTAAAACAAACCCGTCGCTGCTAACATCTGTGCAGAATCAGAGGTGGGTGCAGTGTGTGTTACCAACATGGTAAAACAGTGGCACTTCTACCACACATAACTCCATCCCATTAGTGTTGTGGAACCAACTAAATCATTAAAGGATTATAAAGTAAAACATCGTGTGACAGGAACAGAGACCATTCACTGTTGCTTTACATCATCTCTCTCACACTGTGAAGGTAATGTGCACAGCATCTACTAATGAAAATTACATCCTGCTGTTTGTTCTAATTAATTAGATGAAACCATCAGGAGAGGGAGTCTCTGGTACCCTGATGAGGAGGCAAATATGAACATCAAAGCATCACGGCAGCTCTTTGAAGAGTAAAGTTCAAGTTAAGCAACATAAAAAAAAAAAAAAGTCAGAGCTCAGTTTCAAGTGCTGGGTACATGCATATGTTAGGGAGAACAAAAACCCACTGTCCTTAGAGTGTCAGTCTGCTGACAGAGGAAGTAACTGCAATGATTTGGAACAGCTAAGGGATGGTAGTTACTGAACACAAGGTGCTAGTAACAGAAAAGGAAATCATAAAGTATTAGGACATTACAAATCAGATTTATTGCTTCTATATTAGAGGTGATTATCTCAGAAAAATTACAGGTGATGTTAGAGTCCCAAATGAGGCTGTGAGTGACAGACAGAATCTACAGCTAACATCTCATCATCTTGGATGAATCTCCCTGACAGACATGTCTGGATCAGGGTCGCATGAAAGTCAGCCTAATAAGAAACCCTGTGAATATGCTGAGAGCTACTTGCAGCCGGTGGCCAGTGATTTCTATCATACAGTATAAAATAATTATTCACACTGCCACCATAAAAAAAAAAAAAAAATCTTATAACTCTCTGCTCAGAGAGGAAATATTCTCACAGCACTTTAAAATTCAGAAGAGGCAGCAAGCATAAAATGAAGATGCATGGGTGAGGAAAGAAGCGAGACCCAAAAGAAAGTTACAAAGAGTGAAGGGAGAGACTGGTGAGACACACAATTTCACACCATCTGCTCTATGACAAAACATTAGTGGTATAACCGTTTATCTCACAATGGCACATTCATTCTTTGTCTTTAGTCCCTTGTTCATTTTCAGGACATGAAAGTGAAACAGTGTACATTTCACAGACAAAAGCAAAGCAGAGATTAAACTATAGAATGTAATTTCCACATGTGCTCTCTCACTCATTTCCTCTGCCCCTACACTCTGTCTCTTTCCAGTCTTTGTTCTCCTCACTTCGTCTCCCAAACTCTGCACCTCTCTCACCATCGCTACTGGGTGCTTCACGCCACCCAGGCAACTTGCCAGCAACAGAACAGTGTTAAAATGAATCCAATACGCTTGGTCAGAGTGTACGCTTCTGTAGGTAGCATGTTCCTGTGGGAGACGAAAGAAGCTAAGTGATTCAACTCAGCTCCTTGAGATGGACCAAATCGGCTCCATCAGTACAGTCATGGTTGGAGTGACACGAGATCTGTGAGGTCAGACAATGTAAAGGAATGAAAAATAGGTTCAGTTTAGACTAAATAAGACTGTCAGCTGTAGTACTGCATAAATGAACATTTAAATGCTAAAGACTAAAGTGTTGCTGGCTGTTGCTACACTGATCAGCCATACAACATTATGACCACCTGTCGAATACCATTTACACAGGAGTCAATGTGGCAGTTGGGTGGCACTCGTGTCACTCTTCAGCTCACTGTGCATTGTCTGTGAATCTTTTTTGCTTCCACAGTTCTACTGTCAGGAAGAGCACAGATGTGTCGACCATTCAGTGAAAGACTTATGTGAAAAAAGTGAAAAATGTGGTTGTGAGGACAAGTTGGAGAGATGTTTTTAGACTGGACCTGTGAGGGGTTTTTAGACAAGCCTCACCACTGGGTGTGATATCACCACTATAGCTCCTGAATGTTTCTCTTCATAGAGACCAATGTGAAGTATTTCTTATTTTCAACCATTTTAACAAAGATTCAAACAAAACACAATCTTTTGAAAAGTATGAATGACATTTAAAAGTTTAATCTACAGTAGGTCGACCTCATCATCAGTGAGCCTTGGGCATCCATGATCCTGTCGCTGGTTCATTGTTTGTCCTTCCTTAGACACTGTTGGTAGGTACTAACCACAGCATCCTTAGGCTTGCCTGTTTTTCCTGCTTCCAACACATTAACATCGAGGACTGAAATCACCTGCTGACTAATATACAGTACATGTATCACAAGTGTAATCAAAGGGCTGGTGGAATCTATGATTAAACCAAGGGCTCAGCCAACCAGCCCCTAATGTAAAATAAACACAGTAGAGGTGTGGTTGGACTGGACAGTACAACTGCTGTGTGTGAGAAACTGTGGACAGACTGCTCACAACCTTCCGTTCGTTCTGTAGCCGACTACTCTAACCTCAGATGTCTCTATGTCTATTAAAATTTATTTAGGCAGCTATTATTTTAAGTAAACCTAAAAAGCAGTGCTTCTTTTTTGTTAATTTTTTACTTGAGAATTGTAAACAAAACATGCTATTTAGAAAATGCATTAACAACACTGAGGCAAAGAAAAAATGGATAGATATTACACACACACACACACACACACACACACACACACACCCCAGTCTTCTCTGATATAGCTCTCCTAATACAGACTGCTTTGCATTTATACAGCAGCTTGTTGTGCATGAGCCACACTGTTGGGAGGAATTAAATCGGCTTCTTGACCAACATTTAAGAAGTCACAGATGTGTCATGAATAATGACAACATGCTCCAATGCTGCTGCTTATATCTCATTTATCTCTGGACCACCTGCAGCATGAAACAGCAATGCTATACACAGACTGTTCAACATGCTGGAAATAAAGTCTGGTATGCACCTGTTAGTATGACATTTGGGTTAAGGCTGTAGGGCAGATGAACCTTACAAATGCAATTCCAATGCAAACCAACTGCATGGCTACCACTGCATGGGGTGAAATAACACAAACAAGCCGCATCTGTTCAAAGTCAGTACAGTCCAATGTGCAGTAGCAAGAAGCTGGGAGGACTGGAAGGAGAACAAAAATAGAAAACAACCTTTTTAATTCATCACCAACCCTTCAAAACAGTTAAACAATGGTGCCAACAGTGTTGACAGCAAGCAGAAGTCCTATTGGAAACACAATGCACACACACACACAAATCAAACATGCATGCATCCTCATAGATTTACATAAGAACTAGTTGCATTTTACCTGAATTTGAAGATCCAAAAAACAAAAAGAGAAAAGGACAAATTAGCAACCCTACATCATAAATGAATCATCCTAAAGGAAGCACATAAAAAAGCTACACCTGATAAGATTATGAATAACAAGGTCAGAAATGTGAGCTCTATTGAATAGGAATTATAGAGGCAGTGAGATTTACGTATAGTCAGTCTGAGCCAAAAGAAATTACTGAAGATTCCTTTGGTTCTGTTCTGGCCTTACAATCACTCCCGGGTTGTATGGACCTAGTTTCCCAGGACTGAGATAAAGGCAGAAGGTCTTTGGCACAAAAACAGATATCGTCTGAACAGTTTGACAAGTAAGAAGTGAGATGAGAACAAAGACATGGAGGAAGTACAGTGGTTAGGGTAGAAGACGACGGCTGACTAATCTAGGCGGATGAACTGATCTCAGTCCTGCTATGGGATTATTTTCTAGAGAAGAAAACATTCAATTTAGTGAAGCCAGAATGGAAATTATGTTCTCAAACAGCTGAACCAGTACACCCATCAACAGTACTCGACCACACCTCATTCCTCATGTCACACCAGTGTGTTGGGTTGTGTGTTTTCACAGTGTAAAATGAGCCCACGGGAAGATGAGAATGAAATCACAGCGATCAGCCTGAACTCAGTGAAGACAAATGAAGTTCTCAGAAAAATGCCAGAGTTAATAATGAAACAAGTTTTTCATCCCCAGTACTAAAGCAGTGTGGGCCCTGAATGCTCTTACTTGAAGAGTCAGACATGTCAAAAAACACTTTTTGTAAGTGCAGAACTTTTTAATAAACACTGGTCTACAACCAAAATGCTTCCAAAACAAAAACAGTTACTCTAATTCTGAGCCACTGAAAACAAAATGATATGTAAAATAGTTGAGTGGCTCTGGCAGTGTTTGCATTTTGTTTGAATAATGACCAAAACTGCAACTCTTGAAGAATGTCGCCTTGTGCTTCATAAAACAAGCCACATGAGGTCCCATAATGCACCCATACAGTAGTGAGTACGGTAGATTATATCTTCAGACATCACCCTGACAATCTAAACCCACTTAACTTAAATTACCTTGGTAAGTATCTGCCTGAGCAGAGAGAGATGAAGCTGGCAGATCATGTTTGCATAATTTCGAATGCTGAGAATTTGGATCTGATCTCCTGTCAGTATCAATCCAACAGAGCACTTTTTCCATCACTAGAGGACTGGGAACCAATGACAGAATGAGATAAGAGGATTACCAGTGTATGACAATCTCATAGTAATACCAGTGCTGTCACTCTTGTCACTTAGTTCAAAGCTCTTGCTGCAGGGCAGACTGTCTTGTGGTCCAACATTCCAGTCATCCAGCAACACTGATCTGAGTTCAGTCGTTTCAGACAATAACTCAACTCAAGTGTGACACCTGGACCTGACACCATATGTCTGCATTTACTTGTCTGTTTCTATCCATCCTTATTTTTCCTTTCTGCCTCTGTTTGCCTCAGTTATTTCCATGTCCCCAATATTCCTGCTTTTTCATATATGTTTCTTTTCTTTATATGTTGAAGGTATTTTAAACACAGTGCATTGCTAACAACCTTCTAGTGTGATGCCATGTATGCGTTTACAAATCAGTTTGACTGTGGCGGCTAAAAAAGGGCAAATAAATACATAATGTAAATGCAATCTCAAACTGGGTTGTTGCTGATGTGGGACTGTAAAGTGCAATGAGACATTAAAGAGGATGACTTGACCTTTTTTCACACTGTAGCCTTTCCAGGTGGCAGAGGTCCAATGTTAGTCAGTGTATCAGCAGGGATGAATTCATTAGTTCAAACAGCAGAGTAAATAACACCCAGTGGAATGTATCCAGAGACCAAGTGATTAAACAAACAACAGCGAAACTGTTGACAGAGTTGTGTCCAGTATTCAACACGCTCTTTTATTATGCTCAGGCTCAGCCTCAAAGACAAGATGTTTCTATTGTAAGTTAAAAACCAGCACCATGCTCAAGGTCAAAAAGATTACACCAGAGTAATCTCACACACAGTCACGTTCACCTTACAAGGTTCTTTATTCAGGTAGCACCACCATTTCTAGAGACGTTTGGACTTTTAGGATGTAGTCAGAGTAGTCTTCACCACAAATGCTCAACATTTCCAAATGTAAGGTGTAAGTAAAAGCTTCAAAATCATTTAACCACCTGAACACTGTACTGTAAGAGTCCCAGACAGAGCAGGTGTCAGACTGGAGAGTTTGAGTGGGACATCATACAGCCAGTGAACAACTAAACTGATCTAATGCCTCTCAACAATGGCTGCATCAAAGACTCAGCTTTCACCTCATACTTCAGAATAATGAGACATCATTAATGAAGCAAAGTGCTTTAAACAAGAAGAAATGAAGTGGCTGTCAAAATGGAAAAGTTGAGAGAAAGGTTGAGAGTTCTTGCTACATGGTTAAATATGAGCCGTGTTGCAAAAAGCTTTTTTACCATTAAAACTGGCAAAACTTCAACCACTCCTAAAATGTGCATCTGTCACATAAATTGTGAAAAGTGGTGATTCTGAGTTTTGACAACTGATAAATCAAATGCAAACCCAACCTTTAACAAGATGTCATACGTCTTGAGTATTCATTAAACGCCTTGTACTGCATGTACTGTATTGCTTATTTGTATTTCTTAAAGTGATCTATAAGTTCTATGTGATGTACATGGTACTTTAATAGTATTGTATATCTGCGTATATACTGTAAGCTTCTTTACTTACTGCTTTCTTTACTGGCGTGTTTGCCTGCTGAGTGTTATAGGACCTTTAGTGAACTTATTAAGATAAACCAAACATTTACGTGGCTAAAATACTAAGTCTCTGCTATGCTGGAAATACAACAACCTGAAAATGATTTCAGAGATTGGAGTCAGAAAATGTAGGTTTAACTTTAAACAACATTAATTCCCAAAGTGAGAAAACGACAGCCTTTATCAACATGACAAACAGGGATCAGCAGAGAAAAACAACACTGACTCTCTGTCTGTTTCCTGTTTCCATCGAGCCATCTATTAGCTACACCACTTATCACGTACAAGGTAGTGGGCTCCCGTCCAGCTTTAAAGATAAAAGCTAAATAACTTCAAAATGAGGCCTAAAATTGCAGCCCCCTCTCACAATGTGAAAATAGGTCAACAACAGTATTGCATCTTGTTTATTTATTTACATACTGTATCTGGCATCATCTATCAATAAAGGACGTTGCTATACCATTGTATATTGTATTGTAATCAGATCTCCCACCGCATGAAAAAAAAACTCCCAGCCTACTTGGAAGGTTCCCTTGCCACTTTGCCAACACTCCTTGCATGTTAACCTAGGTTTTGTGGACACCATCAATACTGAGTAACCGCAGCACACACAGTAAAAGCAGACAGACAGAAACTGGCGGCCCTGCAACATCAAAGCTCAAGGACCTCATAATTCAACACAGAGTCAACTTACTCCCATCAAAGACAGCGTTAGGGTTTGTTAAATGAAAACGTCTAAAGCGAGACCCTATGAACCAGTGTAACTGAGCCACTGCAGAATGTATGAATGAACAGTGATGGTGAAAACAAATCATCGTGTTTTTCTCTTCCTCATCTAGCTAACCTCTCGGCTATAGACAGGGAGCTCTGCAAGTGCCAGGTTGACATGAAAAACCTGCATCAGTGCCTGAGCCAGTCTAGTATCTCACCTCTGGGACAGTTTATGGCTCTGTGCTCCACCACTGTTCCTACCTTGGCCTCTCCTGTGGCAGGCTGCTCCTTGTCCTTGGCCATGGTTAAAGGCTGTTAATGCCAGTTAGCTGGTTCAGTGGTGGGAATCTTTATGTCAGCCAAGTGAGTAACCTCTGGCACTGTGGCAGTGTGTGTGTGCGTGTGTCTGTATAACTGTGGAACATGGGGGCTGGGTGGTGTTGTGTTGCTCTCACCTGGCCTCCTGCCTGCTGTGACTCTTTTAACCTCTTTGTGGGTCACATCCACACCTGGAGCCTCTCCTTAAAAAGCCAGCATGACACACAACACTGAAACAACAGACCCTGATGTTAAGCGGAGAGTGAACCTTGGAGGTGTGCGTAGTGTGTCTGTAGGCCTGTCGCTGTGTTTGAAGGTTTTTGTTCACTGCAGCTACAAAAGCAGCCCCTCAACACAAGAACACAGTCAATAACATGGTAAACACTCTTTTCTTTCATGCTAGAGAGAATCATAATCTAGAAATGTTACAGGGAGCAAGAGCGCAAAGAATCTGCATCTCAATCAGACCATATGAAGGCAGAATGTATCATTTCAAACAGAGAACGCAGAAGCAAAAGGCATAAGCAGAATTTGAATTTCAGTACAAACAGCTGGGCTTTATGAATTTTTAGCATCCGGATATAAAATCTAAAGCCTTTATGTTTAAACATTTCCACTCCTCATTGCTAAAGCAACAATACAAAGCCATCAGGCTGCTAAGCTGCCAATGAGTCTGGAACAATGGGGAGCTGGACGCCTCTCAGTGTGTTTCACATGAAGCGGTTTCATCTCCTCCATCTCTCACCCCTCCATTGTTAATGTGAACTCCTACATCCCACAATGCTTCTCTCCACCCTCTGCTCTCTCTCTCTATTAGAGAGCTGGAAGATCAGATCAGGTGATGCTGTACTTGAACCAGTTTACTGTGGGAATCAATGGCCAGATTTAATCTAATACCTGAAAGCTAATGTCTTTACTGGGGCCAGAGTGCTGCGACTCAGGTCAGCATCAGACAGTCAGGGCCGTTTATTTTTATAAATATAATAAAAAAAATAAATGCTAACTCAGCCCCCTTACATTGATAAAAGAATAGCCTACAGTTGTACGTTCCTCATGTCAAAAGAGGAACAGAATCTTAAACAGAAATTCAAATGGAAAGCAAATCTATGTGTAACAACTGTGTGCCTAAAAGTTTGCAAAAAAAAAAGAAAAAAAAAGCTTCCTGGTGCATTTTGCTCTGAATGCTCTTTGAATTACAGCAACATTTAAAACAGACTCTTAAGACAAAATCATGCCACTCTGCTCCACCTGCAGTCCCACTTACATTATTCATACTATATTTAATGGTTTCCAGATTTTCAAGTTAAAGCAATGCAGTTTGGTGCCTCGTAAATACCAAATCAGTGCACTTTATGTCCCAAAACCGTTGACTGGATAAGCCTGTATGCAGTATTTGTGACAAATAGCATTGTCCTTGTCTTATACACATGCTCTATCAAGCAAACTGATGATATGCTGCTATGATTTGCACACAGATACCTGTTCCTAGTACGCTAACCAATAGTCCATAACCTCTTAAAGCATCATCATCTGTTTTGAAATTTGTTCCTAGAAGGAAAAGTCTGAAAAACTCTGCAGGAATACTATGTTTGAATATCTCTGGACAGAGATTCACTGTTTCATCCTTGAGGGCCTGCAGAGAAATAACTTGTTTCACAAGTAGGTAATATTGCTAAAAACTGAGCTCAATAACGGTCTCTCATGATGAAATGGTTTGAATAAAATAAAAAAAAATTCAAGATTATAAGCCTTGAAATGATGAGTGTGAAATATTTTATGGTGATAGCAGATAGAATTGATGGCTTTGCATTGGAGATCTCATCTCCAGTGAAAATGTCACAGGTTGAATGAGGTTTAACCTAGAGAAATAGCTTAGCCTTGCGTGGCTGAGAGCAAAGAGACCTGTCATATGGGTGAGGCATGATCTCACCTAGCGGGAGGATCCTGCAATATTGATATAAAGTGTATTGTGTATTTTAGGGGCTATGTGACTGTGTAAGAGCTTCCACGTGCCAAAGGAAGCACGTCATTCATCTATACGTCATTAGAATACGACAGATTTGAAGATACAGCTGCTTCCCATGGGCAGTATTAAAACAGCAGCGTTCTTAGGGCAAAATGTTAATTTCTCAGTGAATGTCAAAAAACGGAGAAGCAGCACAGGCAGTGCCGAGGAGAGGGCTGAACAAAAGAGCTGTTAGAAACTGGCTTACCTCCTTTGTGCTTTGGACCTTGCCTGTATGAATAAATTAAGTGTAGGTATTTCACTCTAATCTAAATATTAAAAAAAAAGTAAAAACTCTTCATCAGCTCTCAAATAAACAAAACCATAGCAAAAAAAGAAACACCTGATATAGACCAAAATTTAGTCGAATAAAAATTACCTGCCTAACAAACCTCCTACAGTCTATAATTCAGCAAAAATGACTCCTAACTTTTTTGACTACAGCACCACTAACTTGGTCCAGGTCACTGACCATTTGTTTCACTCCCCCGCTCCATTATGTTTTCAGTCATTATTACTGGGTGAAGCTCTTGTGTGAGAAAAGAAAAAAAAATTATCAAGCTTTACTGACATCTAAATGTCAGAGTACTGGGACTAGTGTCAATATAACTGCAGCTAATGTGCTCATTAATCTTTGACTGCTTGGAGGGTCTCCGTTATGAGCAGGCCAGAAATGTCAGACCAACCAGGTTACATAAGACATCATTCACTTCAGATTCTCTGAAGTACAGACAGCTGAGCCGCTCTCAGTTTGCCATTTTAGTTCCCGTAGAAAACACCGAAGAAAGCTCCATGTTTTAAATGTAGAGTTTAGTGAGTGCAAGCTCCTTAAAACTCTATTGTTCTGCCAATATCGAGGACTCAACTTCTCGTTTAGTCGATACCGACTCTCTATTGTGATTTCCAATTAACCTGCTTGAATAACATTTATCCACGTAGGCAGGAGATACAGTTCACACTGTGAATAATAAAATACAATTAATTGTAATTAGCAAGAGTGGAAGGTGATACTTTAAACGACTCTGACAACTGTAGTCAATACTGCAGTGAAAAGTCTTTATTTTGGGGGGAGAAAACAAACTTTCACCAGCAGTTGGTCTAACTTTTAAGTGGCTTTATGTAGGTGGAGCTGGGCTGAACTTCCAGAGGGTTTTCCATCCGCCCACTGTGTGTTAACCATCTGCTCCATCTGATCACCGGTGCAATGCATTTCACATTAAATACATAAACAGAGTTAATTATAACACAATGGGGAACACAAACCTATAGTTACCCAATACCCTCCATATCTATTAAAACACATGACCACTTACTGTGCAGTATACCTTTCAAGTAACAATCAATAAATGCCATCAACTGTCAAGTTATCAATACCTGTATGTTTGCCTAATGCCACTGTCAACACTACTGGTTCGATCTTCACCCTTAATTCAAACCCTGTACTGGCCTCACTCTGACTGCTCTATCAAATAATGTTGACACAACACATTATCCTCTTAGCTGAATATCATGAATCAGTATTTTGCTCCTTAACTATTGCGTGATGATATAGGGAACTGTTGTTTTATTGTTCCAGGGAGAGACCGGGTTTATTTCAGAGAAAGACAGAGAGAGTGGGAGCAGGTGATTCAGAGACACCAAGGAAAATATTGACTCATGAGCAAACTTGTGAATATGTTTCTTTCTGTGATCAGTCAGTGCTTTTTGTCTATGATCCTTCAATATAAAAACACACATACCTTGAGACCTATATGGCCCTCTCAGCTATGCTGCATACAATAAAAGGGTCAGTAAAGCAGAGTAGAGTAAAATAGAGTACAAGGAACACTGTTCAGTTTTTTGACCTTGGGAATAAGAAAGTGAAGTATGATCTTACATCAATCATTGACCTTTCTGAGAAAACGTATAAAATAACAAAAGGTTCCCTTCACAGTGAATTTGACCTTTTGTGGGATTTCTCTGTGTTGAGCCGTCTGATAACAAATGGAGCCTCACTGCTCTCAGCTGCATTAGGAGAGATGTCCTTTCATAGCTTTCTTCATAAAATAATCACCATATCATCATATTATTTTACTCTCCCATATTCCACATGCATGTGTTTTAATTTATGGATATAAAATTTAGTAAACCTACAGCCAGGTCTGGGTGCTTACAGACAGCTGGCTAACAAACTCAATATCATTAGCAAGACTGGAAAATATTCAGATAAATGTAGTCAGTACAGGAGCAACAGGTCTTTTTTCTGTTGGTCTACTATTTAATTGGCTTTAGGTCAAGATGCTGGGCTAAACCTCCAGAGGGTTTTCCATCCACTCGCCATGTGTTAACCATAGTGTATGCTTCACCTAAACACCAAAAAAAAGAGTACACTCAACATGATAGGCTTGAGGTTTTATCAACCAATGCTCTTTTTAAACAGCATGACAAACACCACCCAATTTCAACTCTAACACTAACATGTATTTTTGCCATTATGACTCATTTTGTCCAGGTAGAACACAATGCCAAAATGTCACGTTGTGCTCAGAGTGGTCAGCCATGCTAATGCTGAAAGCAGGGGACACATTAGAAATAAAGAGTTGGTTGGAGCTTTGGAGCTGTGAGGCTCTACAGGCTGGGTAAAGCTTCATATCATTTTATTATGCTAATTTAGCTGCTGTATTCCCATGGCTGAAGCTCAAGTTAAGAGGTGTGAATATGCTGCAGGTGTATGTGTGCGCGCACACTCACTGAACTCAGTGTGCAATGGCTGTAATGGTTTTCTTATTGCAATTTTAAACATGAGGCAAAAGGCATCTTTATGGAAGCGAGAAGCTCAACTCCAAGTGCTCACTCTTTATGTATTTTTATGGAGGCAAGTGTCAGGCTGCAGAATGACAGCTATTATTATTATAGTATTACACCGCTGAATTCCCTCATGGGTGAAAGTGAGCGTGAGAGGATTGACAGCTTGGAGCCTGCAGAAACAGAGATGAGAGTCAGGTTGTGGACTGACAGCTGATATGTGGACCTGCCTAAGAAGAGACGAGAGGGACATCAATCCTCTGAGCTGTACTTGAATGTGCCACCACCCAGGGACCACGTCTATTAATGACCCACATTCACAGCAAACAGCAGAAACATGCATGTCATTCAAATAATGTTGATCAGTTGCTTTGTTCATTGTCTAACACAGTAAATCCAATAACACCACTAGAGTTAGCAGTGTCACATCATGTTAGGGAAGCTGCTCTGACTGCCATTCACACTGCTCTAATATTACTCTGATGATTTGCACAACACATTAGATAGACTGTAATGAATGTGTCATTGCTGAGCATCAATGTAGTGCTTTGGTCCAGACAACAAACCTGCCATAATCTCCTATTATCTATTTGTTCATTGCCCAAATGTGAGAGAAAAGCTGGGAAATGATCCCATCACCCAATGAAGGTCACATTATTTACATTATCACTCTAATTAGCACCATATCTGTTGGTCATTCAACAGTATGAATTATATGCTGTTCACTAAGGTAATTTCCACCTGGACCATTTACAGTAACAACCTGGTACACAGTTATAATGCTCTGCTCTCTGGGATGTATTTAAAACAAATCCAAGCAGCAGGACATACATTTTGTAGGGAGCAGTGAATCTTCACTATAGGCACATAGAACAGGAGAGCACAGACATCAATGAGATGGGACAGACACATAATGCACACAGCAAGAGGCAGAGCAAGAGTAATTAATACTAATTTGAGGTGACTGTGTGAGAGATCAGTACAGTATGCAGCAGGCAGTCTTATGCAAAAACATAACATACTGTGGTTTCTGTCATACTCATCTATCCTGAAACTAAACACAAACACACACACACACACAATATCTGGCAGGATGCCAAATCCTCCTGCAGGTGCTGCAGACCAGATGTCACTCCCACACACACAAACACACAGATAAGTTGTTGCTGATAAGCACTCCAGTTAACTAATATCTAATATGCTGAGCTCTAGGTCCTGTATGTTGATGAAGTCTGGCAATTTAGCAATGTAACATAGCATCTGTTGCACCTTAATTTACTTCATTAAACATTTCAAAAGCCAAAAAGTCAAAACACTCATCTGACTCTAGAAAACTGTTCCTTTGTTTCTGTTGAACAACATAGTGTCAGTCTGATGTGCCCAATGCTAAAAGAAAATAAAAGAGAATCTAGAAGAACAAAATATAGATCATCATTTTCAACATGGTTTTCATCTGGAGACATGTTAGCATAAGTATAAAGTAGCAGGGAAAAGGAAGTATGGAATATCCAATTAGAAAACCGTGCCCATACCTGCAGCAGCATTAATGTCATTATATAAGAAAAGCTAAACTCTGAAAAGAACAAGGTGGTGGAGTTTATCATGGCAGAATAAATGTAACAGAACTGATATGAGGTGAGTAATAACCATATTATGAGCCCAGCCACGTCTGACAGTGGGGAGTACAGAGCTTAAAAATCAACGAAGCAAAAATTTCTCATTACGTTATCGTGCTGTAAATCACCAGAGCCTGAAATACAACAGTTCTGTGGAGAATATGTGACTGTGTTAAACAGTGTGCCATTTCATTAAAGATGTCACTGCTGCTTCAAACTAACTAGATAAACATGTGGCCCAGACTGGCTTCACACTGTAGTAACCAACAGGTGCTGCGGTAGCAAAGTTCACTGGTCTCAGACCACATGTATTTGCCCAGTGGTAAAATCATGTTTGTTTCATACTGTAACAGTGTGAACTAGAGATTAAATTGTCCATGGCATGCTTTTCCTTGTTTTGTGACTTATCTATAATGTTACAACGGTGAATTATCATCTTAGACCTGACCTAAAGCTCAAAAAATGAAGTCTATGCATGTTCTAGTACTTCTATGCAGAGCAAGTCTCTCAAACGCTTCCTGGTGAGACTTTTTTTTAATAACAATAAAAAGTATTACATGATAGTTTAAGGATTTCAGTGAATGGTCATTTTCTCCAGGCTGTTGCATGTTCATGTGAGCTTGCCTGACATCCACCGTGCCATTGTAAAAGCAGAATTTTTCAACTGCACGCAGTTTTGTGGATGTACTTTCCCTCCTGCTGTTGCACTGTGACCAGAGGATGTGGAGGAAAATACAGGGCCTGAGGTTACTGCATGTCAGGGAATGTTCCTGTACAGGGACTCGCTGTTTTACCTGACTGGGTCTAACCTACAAGCAGCCGACCTGTGAAGCCTCGTGATCAGCTAATCAACGCTGGATTCCCTCGGAGCACAGTACCTGTTTGTTTTGACTGCTTGAGGCCCGTGTGTCTGCCACATGTGATGTGTTGCTGGTTAGTGAGCCGATTAACAATCTATGATGTTATTGTCAGTGCAACACTACCTGAATGTGGTTACCTGTAACGCGAGGGATTTCTGGGGGAAGATGGTTGGATTACTATGTCTGCATTATGCCAGTTAAAATATTGGGTTTCTCAATTGCCCGCTTTGTTTAGAGTGTTACACATACCATTGTTTACCTATCTGTGGAGGAGAAACTCAAATTAATTAATGCCGTTGCAGTTCATCGTGCTGTCCACTTTAATTTTCTGGCTCAAACATGTCGAGTAGGATTTGAGGTATTGTCATTGTCAAAAACGTAACTTATTTGCAAGTGCTTTTTGTTTATGTGTTATCCTGGCTTCCTGTCTGGTCTTGTTTCAAGATGCATCCACCTGTTCAAAACTTGGTTTCACATAGCGCCCCCCTCAATGGTTGTGGTTAGGATGATGTTAGGATTCAGGTTAGAGGAAACACAACTTGTGTTGTCACTGATCTGTTGCCACAGTGCCCCATATTAAGCTATAGCCATCCCAGGGCACGTCATGCAGTTCGAGTTGCTGCTGTGCTGCAGTAGTGAATGTGTTCTATGGGTCTGTGCCAACACACACTGCTCTGCACACAGACAAACACACATATACCCTGGTTACATACAGTATGACCTAATCACCATGTCAGTCACATGATGTCACAGCTCCATTTGTTCTGTCCTCCTTCCCCCCCCAGCTGGATGACTTCTTTGTTTTAACAGAAAGCTGTGAAACAGGATGCCCCTTTCATCTCTCAAGAGGTTCGCCAGTTTTGTACTTCACACACCTTCGCAAAACCACAACTGTGCCGCCACACAAAATGAACATATAAAAATGCATAAAACTAATATGTTAAAAGGTAACAAAATAAAATAAACACTAAATCTACTGAA
Source organism: Monopterus albus (assembly GCF_001952655.1). Taxonomy (NCBI): domain Eukaryota; kingdom Metazoa; phylum Chordata; class Actinopteri; order Synbranchiformes; family Synbranchidae; genus Monopterus; species Monopterus albus. The sequence goes on along the minus strand of NW_018127888.1, from coordinate 627,249 downwards.
AACAACACACACTTAGGAACAGACTGCTCTCTTACATAAGACCATTCATCTCTCAAAACCAGGCTAAACTTTTTCATTCTCACAGCTGCTGAGCATCAGAACTGTGAAACAGCAACATGCAGAAAGCTGAACTGCACAAACAAACAAAACCAGGAAAGATGAAACAACAACAATTTTATCTCATGATGAAGAGACAGTTCTGTCCCCAACCTGGCTTCCTCTAGTCAACACAATGACCTATCTTATTAGACAGAAATCACTGGACACCATATTTAATTCTACACGTCTTTTTCTTTGAAATAAGAAATAGATACAGTAGATTTGATGATGGAACCCCAGGGCCAAACAGGAGAAAACAACAGAGTGAATATCATGTGGAAGTTGGGGAATTATAAAAGGGTTGGATACAGAAAAAGCGAATGCAGTGATTGAGAGATTTTCTAAACTGCAGGGTTCCATCTTTGAGTCTCTACAGGGTGCGATCACCTCAGGAAAAGTCAGCTACTGTGTCAACAATAAATAAATGTGAAGCATGAAAAACAGAGGGTGGAAATTAGGGTTTTTACCATTTTACACACATAAACACATTCAAGAACCTAAACTGAGACGAGATGTCAACGTCTTAACACAGTGGGTATTATATAATTCCAGAGATAACTCTGGACTGCAGAATGATGGAAGTCAATTCTCAGCAACCTGACAACACACAAAACAGTCATCAAAAAGGCAATGATAGTGTACACACTGAGGTGTGATAGAGCTGCTCTGTATGGAGAGTCTTACTGTCTGAAGTCAAGTGGAGGCAGTGTAGTCATCACCACACCCACTCGCTTGCTCATGTACACACACACACACACACACACACACACACACACACAGATTCAGTGCAGGGGCGGACAGTCCACTCTTACCTAAAAGACAGAAAACGAGGAGAGAAAACTAAAAGGCTTCATAGAATAACTCTAGCTATACCATACGTGTGAGCAACTTAACATTTTGATTAAGTGTGTCTCTTATTGGGGTAAAATTCCTAACTAGCCACAAATGTGTATTTGGTGATTTGCAAATACAGTCAAGATTTACAAATGTGTAAAAACCAATCTGTGTGTATCTCATAAGCAAAAACATGCTTGTCACTGTTCATTATTTTAAGCCAAATGGTGATGTTTTCTCTTGACTGATAACCTCCATTTTTATTATTGCGACGATGATGATGAAGGCCTGGCACTGAGCTGCTTAGGAGGTGGAACAAGACCCTACTAACACACGTCTGTGTGGCATGATAACATGCTAAGCAGGTGTAAAAGAGCAGAAGAACGCTACAGTGTTACTCTTTGCTCGTCTGTAGGAAAACCCATTTAAGCACATTTATGTCTCCGTTTGAATGTGCAATATCCTCTGCTGAACAAAATGAGACAAATATTTACTGCTGAACATGCACTGAGAAATGTCTGAACTCTCAGAGGAGTCCTTGGGAACAGCAGCTACTAAAGTGAACACCACATGAGAGAGGAAAATGAGACAAACTCATTTCATCTAAAAGTATAAATGATTACTAAAATCTTTCAAGAAATGAGATTATTAAGACAACATCAGTCATGTGTTACACTTCCCTGCTGAAATCATTTCACTGCCTCCTCACTTTGTGTATCTTTATCAAATCCTTAAAGTCACGGGGGAAAAAAAGAGTATGGAAAAAAATGCAAGTATCCTGAATAAAGTCAAATGACATATTGAAATGATGTTCAAAGCATTACAGTGATGGACTCAGGATGATTATATTCTAAGGGTTATTTCAGACTCTACGCAAACTATATAAACACAAATGTAAATGCAAGAGTCACACAAATATTTTGGTCCACATAAACATTAGCTGTCCTGAGTCTTGGCAGATGCAATACACCACTCACCCAACAGGGGGCAAAGGTCACCGGCCCATGGTCTATTAAAAAAAAAAAAAACTGCTGCTGAAGAGGAGTGCATCATTTTGCTTCTGCTAAATAGTCACCGGTAAACAAAAAAAGGATGTGTGTGTTTGCCATATCAAAGATGTCAATGAACACAAACAACTTTGCCCAGTTTTTTATGACACCAACAACTGTTCTTCTTCTGTAACAAAGGCTTCAGAGTAGAGTGACAGTACTGTATTTGCATCAGCTCCCCCAAGTACTTTGTCTTGGGAAAACTAAAGGGGTACAAAATATAACAAGAGCAGCGAGAAACCACAGCCTGCCACAATTGTACTAAAAGTACTAGGTATCTACTCATACACATCGCTTCTTGTACTGTCATGCAAGTGTTGCTTTTATTTTACATTAGTTTTAATCTAATGTATTATTTATCAACACACTTTAATGTTTCATCTTTATTGATGCATTTTGTATGCATTTTTAATGTTTTATAAATCTGTGTGCATTATGTTAAACACTTTGAATTGCCTTTGTGTTGGAAAATGTGCTACATAAATAAACTTGCCCCATCGAAACTGTGTAACATAACTGAAGATGTGATGGAAGTGCAGCGAGATAAAAACCACAAAATGATGGGAATAAAATACACTGCACCTGGGGTAATTATTATCATTAAAGAGTGATTAATTGCTGTCAGTAACAGTTGAGCAGCTATAGCTTCTGCAGACATTGTGCTAATGTGCTCTAAACATCCAGATTAAGCAGTAATTGTTTATGGCAGCATAAATTATAGAGCTGATGATAAAAGAAGAAAACATCCTCTACACCAGTGACACCACGAAGCTACACAGGTGTATGAAGAAGAGGTAATCCTCCCTGAGGCTGCCCAGGCTTCCTGGTGCCTTCAAAACCTTCTTGGTGCCTTCAAAACCCTTTCAGATGATGGGTTGTTTTTCTTTTGGATAAAATGAAAACAGAGAGAGACCACACAAAAGAGTGTGTGTTTGCTGTCTAATACCATCCATCCCTCTTTAATCCCCTGTTATTATACCTCTGGTTCAATGATATGACGGAGGTTAACCCCTCTGGCCAAACAGTTTAAGAGACAACAAACCCTGTTTACAGCAGCTGAGACAAAGACACTGCTCCTCACTTGGGGTTGTTGGCCTCAGCTGAGCTGCTCTGTGAATCTAAAGATGTTCAAGAGAGCTTTACAGTCCAGTACAAACCAAATTAATCACAGGATAAATCTGATGTTGTTTTCAGGGGCTGTGATAAAGATTAGAGAAGTGCTACCCAAACCCACACACAGCTTAGTGCACATTAGTCAGGGAGAATTACTGAACTAACAGCAAATAAAAACTGGTAAAACCTAAAATGGTACCCTGTAGGGTCCCTGGCAGACATATGCCAAATGAATATGTGATTCAGGGACCAGAACAGCAGAGAACGTTGAACAAATTCAGATACTGTGACTGATTTAAAATCCCATTCGATGGCTGTCGGGTGTGGTTCACACAAGAATCTAGGTCCACACCATAAGTCTGGATCTGTTTAGGTTCCAGATCATTAGCCGCCTACAGACCGAAACATAAATTATCATTCTAGAACTGCAGCTTAAACACAACGTCTGATAAGATTTTCCCTTCTGCTGTCAAACTGTAAATTTAAATCTTATAACTGTTCCAGCACTGCAGCTTAACACCTAAATACCAAACCTTAACTAAGTGAAATTTACAGGTAGAAAGTACAATTTTGGAACTGTAAATTAACATTCTAGGACTGTAACTTAGGCTTTGTGTGTATGAGTGAGAGAGAGCTAGTCTAGCTGTCAGTTCCTCAGCAAGCAGGCTGCTGATTCACCAGAAGGCATTAAAATGCTTGACAGCACCAATCTTGGCTGATGAGACACCCATACTGGATGTAGAAGACCTTAAAAAGACATTTTGTCTCACACACACACAGTGGATAAAACACACAAACAGTGTTCTGTGAAACAGGCTGTGACCCTGTCCTCCTCTCTGCTGACAGACAGCCTGCCTCAACCTGCTTTTGCTCCCTCTCTCCATCCGCAAAGCTGTCTCAGCTAGTTTATTGGTTGAAACCTAACTGCTCTCCAGAGAGGCTTGTCAAATACTGTGTGAGAGAGAGAGAGTGTGTGTGTGTCTCTGACTCTGATCCTGGACATCCAGACTGAGCTGTGGCAAAATCTCTGTCTTTCCGGCACATACTGCACCGCCGGAAGCACAGTCCAAACTAAATCAGATTAGATATGTTTTCAGAGGTATAAGCTAATCACTACATTTGGCTTTGATCACCACAGTGAGTCCAGCTGAATTTGCAGCAATTTCCACACAGACTTGTTCATCATCATGTGACTAATTTATATCCAGCCCTCTCGGTTCCTTCCACATTAACTCCAAAGCTGTTTCATCCACTGCCTGACATCGCTAACTAAAAATACTCATAACTAAAAAGACTTCAACTTATTATAGTGCCATGTGATAGGAGTTGAACAGAATGGTATTAAACTGTTGACATTTTAATCCACTGGTTAACCAAAAATATGTCACTCTTCATAAAAAAAAGCATTCAATGAAATGGGAATTTACCACCATGGTACAGTTTCAAAGCTGTTTTCCTCAACAGGATTACCTGTTTGGATGAAGGATTAATAAAAACCAAATGTGTGGATGTATTTAATGGGTGAACACTTAAACCAAGCAAAGAGCTTTAATCCTGTAATCCTATAAGACAGTCTCACAGAAAACAAATATCCACTAATTTATTTAGCTCAGTATCAAAACATAACATATCCAGCGCTTTGCTGTTTGCTCACAGAGACACTGATTATGTTACAATGTCAATAAATTAAATGCAGCTTTTTTTACTTAGGTTTTCAGGTTCATTTTTTGAATGACCAAACACACTAGCTCAGCAACTGTCAGATGTACAGTAGATAAAGGGGAGTAATGATCCATCTTAGTTCATTATCTAGACACCATAATGTTTTGTGGCAACACAAAAATGCTTAAGCTTTTCACAAAAGGACATGTTTTTTTCATTTGCTTGTTCATTTCAGAGAAGAAAATAAATAACAAGCCAAACAACTGTGATGAAAAATTATACTTATTTTAGCAGATAGCCTAGTTAAGAAGGAGACAGGTGGCACCGTGGTCAATCTGTGTGATTAATACTGATGCTCATCAAAATATACAGTAAGTGCCTCTTAAATACAAGAAGTAGCTCAGCTAATTGCCTCCTTTAATAGGGAAGCAAAAATTCAGATCTAATAGCAAATCAGTATTTCCTAATTAAAGGCTCTACTTGGTCAGCGTATGTTGTTGTCCATTTTAGAGTGGATTATCCAGAGGAACCTTAGATGGAAGTGGAATACTGGCAATAATACCGCTCACTCACCCACTGAGAAAGGATTTAGTGAGGGATGAATCTTAACTGCAAATATTTTATTCAATTGTAGTTTGTTCTCTCTCCCATTAGCAGATTAGCATAAGATGTCAAAAACACAACAGAAATGCAGCTTCCTATTGCCTATCTGTATACTGTGGACTGAGCTAAGCTTTTGTTTGGCTTATAGAGGGATGCATTTCAAAGAATGGGATCAGTGTATAAACTTACAGATACAATGGAAGTCTCAACTTCTGTTTGTGAGTGTGTCATAACTTTGTCTGACAACTCCAAAGGTGGGAATGAACTCAGCCACTATGTGACTTCTAGTTCTAACACTGACCCTTAAGACCTGATGGTGTCTTCTCTCAAACCGATTTCCTCATGAAGTCATAACGAGCATCTGATGGATTTCTGTGTTGCTTCTGCCACAAACAACTCAGAGCTGATGCACTTACAGCCTGCAGAGCACCACTACTTACTGCTGTGGAGAAGAGAGACATATGGAAACGAACTCTTCTGTCCTCTATCCTCCCCTGTTCAACCTACATACAATATTGCTTGCAAAAATAAAATGCATCATACATGGCCTTGCTCATTCACCTCACACACACTACACTACTGACAGTAAGGCCCCTTGCTAAGAAAAGAGGACCATGATTCATGTAGACAACAAAGGCCAAATTAACGTGAGATGTGTTAAGTCTGCAAGATCTAGTGCTAATAAAATGCGCGCACACATTTCATCAGAATTCAGCACGTAGAAATAACTTAAACAGTCCGCCGGCTTCCACATGTTGCTCTACTTCACTACTCTGCTGAGAGACTATCGAAGCTGTGAGCTCTGTTGCAACAGTAAGCAACGGGAAGTCAGAAGCTTTGTCTCAGAGGTTTTCAGGAGTGGAAGCCACTTCACATACCTTCATAACTCGAGACAGCATCAGACGGACAGACGCACAATAAACATCCGCGGTAGCTGTAATTTCCCTCTCAACTCCAGTGTTTCCTAGTGGGAAACGCCAGGACATGAAATTAAAAGAATGAAACCATCCCTTGCCTTGAAATCCAAAGACGAAAGCGACGCCGGGGATCCACACGGTGGGTATCCAGAAGTAAAGCATGGTGTCCTTTAAAGGTGCAGAAGCTCCGTCGCCAGCGGGTAATTTCCAGAAGAGAAAGCGCCACAAATGAAGCCGAGAGCAGGAAGAAATCCGACTCTGAACTGTGCTGGTGAACACAGGAGCTGGAGACTCTGGCACCGGTTCTTGTGCTGCGTTCACACGGACATCAGCGACCCCTACCGAAACGCCTTTTATTGAAAGTATGCGCGGGTCGTGTGTCTGTCTCTGTGTGGTCACTTTAATTGGAGCAGTGGTTCATGGTTCAGAAGAGACAGCGGGACTAATCTGGACAAACCCAGCTCGTTTCATTCAGCGCCACAGCCATCGAGGCTCTCACTCTTTCTGCCTCTCAGCATCTTTACTGTCGGACCAGAAGAGAGGAGGAGGAGGAGGAGGAAGGAAACACGTTGTACAAACCACTGATGGGATGGCTTAGCCAACAGTTTGTCAATATGGTACTTTTTCTCTTCAAACAGGCAGTCAACAGTAGTTCTAGTAGTTTTCTCAGTATGTAGTCCTTCTGGTGAATCTATAGGAACTGCTTATTTGTGGTGTACCAATATACTGTATGTAATGAGTTCAAAGTGAAAGAGTCTCAGTAGAGAAAGCCAGCTATCTGTGTGCATACAAGTGTGATGTTTTACCAGAAGCAATCCTGACACTATATGTATTACTCTTAGACGTGTTCAAAGCCATAAAACTGTTCCTTTGGATTCTATATTTAAATTTATGCTAGCTGCAGTGGAATCATTTAATATCACTGACTCAGTTTCTACAGAGAACTGAAATGTTTTCCATAAACATGCCAACATTAAAGCACCAGTAAATATCACATTCAGAAATATTCTCACATGTTAATATTAAAGCAGAGTTCTGCAACTGTACTGTAACTCAAAGAGACACAAGGAAACATATTAAATAGAGTCAGTGATTCAGTGTTATCTCACTGCGAGATGGCATGATTGAATTAAAAGCTGAAATGCTTCTGTGCCTTTCTATTTTTGTATTCTCAGATTCTCTCCACAAGACCTCACGGCACAGGTGGTCCATGTTTGGAAAGTTTATAAATATGGCCCACATGTTTCCGTCACACTGCTCTTTCTCACACTCGTCACACTTTCTCTTTTGGACTCACAGGAACATAATACTGTTTTCTTTATAACATGTCAGCAGCAAGAGGAACACAGCAAAGGTGGGACAGAATCCCATCAAAACAATACGATGAGCAATATAGTTTGTTGTCACGATCAGAGGAGTGAAACTGCTGATTCTCGGAAACAGACTCGTGTTTCATGTTGGAGTCATACTGCAAAAGCTATTGGTCAGGTGAATGAAATGTAAATGATTTCTGCACACACACTGCATGCTTTCATACATTATTCATGCCCATATGATCTGCTTGTGTGGCCATAAGATAGATTTCACGGTTCGAGCCTCATCAGTTCACACACTGTAATCACAGATCACCTCTGTGTGAAGTGTATACATAGTATCAACACAGCAGCTCAATTAGATAGACTGAAGAAACATGCAGAAAGGAAATCTGTTTCCATGCAGCAACATAAACACGCAGAGCTTCCCGCATACAACTGTTGAATTACAGGGTGGCTGCTAGGAAAGTGAACTAATATATTAGCAAAATACTAAAACCTACAAGAACACATTAATGTACCTGACACAAAAAGAGGCGAATGTACCTGCTCATTTGAGTCTATAATTTCAGTTCCTCCAGCTTTGTCAGGTCTGCAATCAGAGAAATTACTGTGAAACCACATCTTCCTCATTACGTTCTTTCGTTAGAGAGCTACATTTTACAGAATGCATTCTACTCATGTCTTCTAGTGAGCACTAAGGTCAAAGCTCCTGACCTCTACAGTCTAATAAGTGTCTTGATTCATAATTAATTTCCAGCCCACGGTGTTTCTGTCAACCAGCAAACCTTTGGGTCTCAATATGAACACATTAAGCTAATACTGGTAAATTTGGAGAAGGAGAAATATATAATACTGTATGTTTCTGGAGAGGAATCGTGGTAATATACAGGTCTATGGAAATATCACAAGGCAAAGTGAATTGCATTTCCAGTATGGCATGGAATTTGTTAGTTTAACTCTGGACAATAAACAAAGTAGTAGTTTTCTGATAACCAACTATACAGAGATAATATACAGTGTAGAAAGCAAAAAATAAACAAAATCAGAAAGAATAAAGAAAACAGTCAAAGAGACCAAGTGGCACGTAAATAAACCCGATAAGAAAAAAAATATTAAAAGATCTGTGTTAGTTTACATCCAACATCTGTGACTCTGCACCACTCTGTCTCCCACCAGACACACTCGCTTTAATTCTCTTCCACGGAAGCTGCTTCGTGGGCAGCCAGTAGACATAACTCTTCCTCTACTCTGCTTCTGGAATTTCATAGCTGCCATCTGAGCAAATAGCTTCTACTGATCTTCTGTGAGTTCCCCCCCCTCTGTTTTGTTCTGAGCTTGTGTGAGGAATTTTACATGGTCACTTTGTTGTATTAAAAATCACTCAACAGGCTGGTGGTTTCAGCGCCACGGACAGCGACAATACATCTGTCTTCTGCATCAGCGCCATGGACAGCGACAATACATCTGTCTTCTGCATCAGCACCATGGACAGCGACAATGCATCTGTCTTCTGCATCAGCACCATGGACAGTGCTCAGAGCTTGGTTCTCTGTAGAGACAGCTGTGGTAATACACAAAGTTATTTTTTTACATTTTTTTTAATTTTTATTAAACCTTAATTGCAAAACCAGCAGTGAAGAATCAGACAAGAGATTAACGTGAGAGAGACAGTGACACATCCACAGCCGGACTTGAAACTGCAATGTGCATCAAACGTGATGTCTGCCGAGACCACTCAGATATTGGGCATTCTGTTATACATTTTTTTACAATGCTGTTTAAAATTGATGATGCTTAAAACATCAGCAGTTATCTGTTGTACTATGTATCCTATTGCATCATTTTTACATTTGCTTTAAAAAATATTTTATTTTTTTAACAGATTTTTTTTCACACAAACATTTTGCCCCAGTTCCAACTCAAATTTCTTGCACTGCAGTCCTTATCACTACTAAACACCACTGTTGCATGCCTCTCTTGATACATATGCATAATTCCAGGTGCTTGCTATCACCTGCCAGAGAGGAGTTTCAACTTGAGGTCATAATGTATTCACACATGGCTTACACTGTGCAAAATCTAGAAATCAGAAATCTTATCATTGACTAACATGCTGGCTGTATCACAGCAGGCCTCACTCAGTCACTATAAAATGTAAACAGTCTGAAAGTGCAAGATTCACTTTCCGTTCATCAAGTATCAGGATACAGTTCAGAACAATCTGTATTGATCCAACTTCCAAACATGCAGCGCTCTCTCCACTCTGTGCTGTGACTTCCAGAAGTGGATCATTTACAGTAAAGTTGCAGATACTCTGTGGTGCTTTGTTCTCTGACGTTAATGACTCTTGGAGCTCTAGTTTCCTCTGCTGTTGGTCTCTGCCCTGAATAAAGCAGTCCTCTGTCTATTTCTAGTGACTCCAACCCAGTGGCTTCCATCAAACCAGACCCCTAGCTGATTACCTGTTACTCTGCCGAGAACTCTGATTTATGACTGTGTTGCTCTAATTATACTTCTGCTTTCTGCTGCAACACTGCAGCTCTCACTTGGCAAGCAAAACCTGGGTGTTTCCCTAAAGACTTTGTTTTAATAACACTGTGCCTCTGACATAGAGCCAAAAGACTGTGGAGCAAAGCAGCACTTACTGGTTCAGATCCAGTTAAAAGTGTGTTGGTCTCTGCCACTGGGCCTTAATTGGACCTCATTAATAACAGCCTAAATATGCAGGCGGACAAAAAAGAAGTGAGTCTATATCTGCAAAAATAAAAATAATTAAGAGTTAACATACAAAAAACACTAATTAAGAAGATTCTCTTTCCACTTCACTGCCTCTCCATTACAGTAGCTCCTTTACTGTGAACAGAGCCACCAGCTGCAGTTTCTATTCACAGAAGAGTTAGACGAAGAAGAGGAAAGATGACTGACAGGCAATTAAAACAGAGCAGTCGGACACTTTGGGACCGTTGGTCTCAGCATCTAACCAGCTGGAACAACAGAATAAAAAAATACTGGGGCAATGAATTATCAGTTCCTAATTACCTTTAGGAAAAGAATGTTTCCTTGATTGGTATAGAGAGAAAAAAATCAATGATAGTGTACTGCAAGTCTATAGACTTGTTTTCCCCCCACTTAACTTAAACAACAGAAAAGAAAAAAATCTTCCTTTATAAATCATATATTAAGTAATAACAAATTTAAAATATGGTAAAGAAAAAAACCTGTTGAACAGATGTTCTGAGGTGCTTTAGTTGCATACAAAATAAGAAACCCCTTCACAATTTATTTTATTCAGTCTAATGGCCTTGCAACAATAATGTGTCTGTTATGCTCAATGCAAAGCTCACATAGGTCTCTGACAAAGAGTTTCTCTAGTGAATGCCACTGTGATGAGGTTATGCCAGTGTATGAATGCAACATGCATGTGAACTTTGTCGATGTTTGAATCTGCTTTATTTTCTGAACCTAATGAACACAAAAGCAGAGACCTCGGCTTTTCTTCTTGCGATTCTCCTGTTGAGTTTCTGAATACTTCTCTTCATTCCCTTCTTTTTCTCAGGTGAATATCACTAACTGGTTTTGATGTGTAATTTATTCTTTTTTTTTACAGGTTTTTTTTTTACATTTCATTGTGCTAAACAATCATCTCAGCTATCAGACTGTGCAGGAATTATGTTGTTGGTGTTGTTTTAGGGCCGCAGTCTTAAAGGGCACTCGTCATCCAATCAGAAGCAAGTATCTTGTGTCCAAGGTATAAACAGATTCAAGCCAGTGCAGCCTAAAGTGCATTACAAGGTCGCAGGAAACATTCAAAGGTGCTGTGATTATAAAAATATGCAGTATATCACTAGCATCACTTGGTTACATGAATAAAAAAAAGAAAAACTGATGTTTTTGTTACTGTGAAATGAGGTGTTTGTCTTCATTATAATATTTGTCTTCTGTTACCAAAGCATTAATAAGTTACAATAAAGTTAACACTACCTAAAATACACGTGTTGCAGAGATTAAAAGAGAAGCACAAATTTGATTTAAAAAAAAATACCTTGTTACATCTAAAGTGCACATTTAGTCAAATAAAGGTAGCGAAGGGGAAATGTGTGCAGCAGAGTGTGGCATTATTGTGCAGGTGTTAAACAAGTCATCACATGTATCTCGTCAAAGCAACAGCCACAGATTTGCTCTGTTACATGCTAATTACAGACTAATTGTTAATGCATTCAACCTACTTTTTAGCAAACAGAGCTGACTAAGAAAAGTTTATCTCCCCCAGTATAAGGCATCACAGATTTCTGGGGAGGTTTGATGAAACAAACTTTACTCTCTACAGTCTCATCTGTTATTCGCTGTTTTGTTAGCTAGCTTGCTAAAAAGGTTCAAAAGCAAATGAAGGGCTGCCTTTGGTACAGCAATCACTAATCAACAGTTAATGACAATAATTACTCCAGACACCTCAGTAAGTTTCCCTGTAAAGTTCCAAGAAGCAATCACTCCATCATTATAGTTTTCTATTTATTTTTGTAACAGAGCTGAATCCAGTTTAAACACTTGACTGACAGAGCCTCTCCCCCTCTCCTCCCCTGTCTTTGTACTCCTCTCTTCTCTACAGTCAGTGGCTTGGGTGGAGGCCAGCTACCAGAACTAAGCCTATTGTACTGTTGAATGAAAGGACAGAATCTTGTTCCTAACACCACTGATCGACCAGTGATAGCTCTCTATTCGCCTCTCATGAACTGATCCCAAACCTGCTACTGGGTGAATTCCAGACACTATGGGTTTAGATAAGGCAGTGTGTGCTACAGCACAGAATAAATATCATCAATGGCAATTCATCTTGATTCATGCAACAACCCATCTATTTTTTGATCTTTCATAATTAGTTGTTTTACCATTTCAAAGAAAAGGAAAGCAAATACAAGATCTAGGGTGACCATTACATCTAACTACTGTACAGTGGAATACACATCTAGCTCAACTTGTTAACCTATGTGGTTAGCTGTAATGGCTACTCCAGAGGTGTATATATTGTACTTGCTTTTCTTCAGCTACACACACACAGTCATATTTCTCCCTGCTTCTGGTGGGGAAGATTTCAACCACTAATCCTTGTAACCTGTAAAAATGTGGGGTAGGGGTAAAAGAAAAACAGGAAATGAGATTAGGCCTAAATCACAGATGAATATTTCAGCAGACATACAACAAATTTTCATCATTTTCTTCCTGTGTTTGTTTCTGATTGCATGAACTATTAATGAATAAAGAGTCAGAGAGAAAAACCTACCTGTTGTCAGATTGCCTGGGTCCATATGAATTCATTGTCACTGTGCTAAGGGACAGTTTATCTTTTTTTGGGTCAGAAATGACATCCAGGTGATTGATAAAACATGCTGCTTGTAGACCTTTCCCAGCTCTCTCAGATAAAGTCCCTTTGATCTCCCACTTTTCCCATCCTGGCCACTCCTGTTGTGACAGACTGCTCCTTTTAGTGCCAGGTAGTTCCTTTAATGTTGGGAATCTTTCTTCCTGCTGGCTGAGTATCCTCTAACAATGTGACAGTATACAATAGCTTTCTAGGAGTCTAATCTTGGCAGTGGTCACTAAACATAATATCTTTGCCATACAGTGAACAAATAAATGAGAATACAGATACAGGGAGCTAGTGCCTATCAAAACTAAATTACTGTCAGCAGCACTGATCTATAGGAACACCCTGTTCAATCGCAGACAGAGCACTAACAGACTCACTACAGTGGTGCAGCACAATGCGCCTTGACTTTCATCCCAGCCAATTCACACTAGGTATGCAAACCTAACTGCAAACCTGCAAACTATTGCATATTGAGGTTTACAGTCTGGTAAAGCCAAAAGAACCACAGCACAGCACAGAAGTATTTAAGGTCCCCAAAATAGACTCTTTTCCCCTTGCTCCACCCAGATCCTATCAGCATATTCACACACTGTTACGGCAAGCCGCACACCAACAGAGCAACTGGGCTCAGTAATTGGCAGGACTCAAACTCAGGTCAGAGAGAGATATTTATTTGACAGAGTATGGAACGGAAAGGGGGTGGCAAGGATCAGGCGCGGAGCTGCCGGCGTGGGTCTCGGGTGATCGGGCCGCAGAAATGACTGAACCACTGGAGGAGCCGCCCGGGGTCGGAGGAGAGGTCTTGGCACTGCGTATAGAGCAGAGAAGGAGATTAAGAGAGGAGACAATAGGCAGATGAGGGTGTGATGATGCTGAGCACAACACAGGTGACCTGCGTATAGAGG
>NW_018127888.1:607574-613104 GCF_001952655.1 Monopterus albus | reverse complement strand
GGTAATGAGTTCACAAATAAACATAAGATCTCTCCAATAGTCAGTTCAGAAACAACAGAAGATACTCCTCGGTAATCAGTTCAGACAAAAACGAAAAAGGCTCCTCAGTAGTCAGCTCACCAAAAAATATAACCAAGGCAAAAACTTACTCCAGTCGACACAGTGGAATGACACCAATATACCAGGTTAGGATGATCTTAGACATCAGGATCCAGGACAAGAAACACACAAAGTCACCGGCAGAAGACTAAGAGATCGTCTGGCAGCGAGGACACACCAGCGCCGTGTTTAAGTATATAGCAGTTAATTGAGCGCAGGTGTGCCTCGTCGCCGGGAGCGTGTTCCTACGTGAGCAGGGGTGGAGTCGCTGATAGCCCCGGTAACAGCTGCCGAGGTGCCAGGGACGGCCTGATCCGCGGACATAACACACACACAGAGTGGGCTATATTTAAAACTTCTATTAGGGAGGCAGCTGCTCAGAGTTGTGGTCATGGCAGCAACTTGAGAACTCACTACTGGACACCAGTGGTGAAGCAGGACTTTTGGGCTTGGTTGTCCCAGGGTGTTCCTGGGTACCACTGTTCCAGAATGGTTGTGACATTCACAGATGCAAAAATGTGGGTGTAGGAGGAGTTTAGGGAGGTCGTGGCCAATAAAATTCTGGCAAACAGTCAGAAAACACAAAAAAGGAAAGCAGGGCTTGACCAAGGTGGTTGGAAGGAGCATTCTGAGGTCAACCATGCCCTTTGGTGAGGAGTCTGAAGACTCACTCATACCTTTGGCAGAGATCTCACGGTGTCGGGTGCAGATGAGTCCAGACTTGTGAAAGCTGTCTTGGCTGACACATCTCTTCAGTGTAGCATGGAGGTCAGGGACAGGGCCTACAGACTGACAGACTGAGGAGGTGGTACTCCTGTTTAAAAGGGATACTGGAGGATCTGCCCCAGATTCCTACTCCAAGAGCCTCTGACTAATTGCTGAACTTCAGAAGGATGATGCAAAATCTAACCTGGACATCAAGAAGTGGGCCAGCTCTTTACCCTTGCAATGTTACTATAGGGGCCATGGGAATTTGCCCATCCATCCAGTCTACATGTATTATGTTTTATGGATTTGGAGAAGGCTTGCAATTAATTTGCTAGAGAAAATATCTTATGAATAAACAAACAAATCAGATCCAAAGATCTGTCTGTAGCAGTCAGTCTGAAGAGTCCTACAGTACAGCAGCATGAGTAGCTAAAAGGAACTGCAATGAGGCTGCACTGTTTGGGAGAAATAAGACCACCGAGAGGAGTTCAGTTGTTTGTTGAAGATGCTTTAACTCTACCAGCAGTTTATAATAAGGTCACGGCTAATTCTAGAGGGCAGTGACCCTTCAATGAGCAAGACTCATAAAACCACTATGAGGCTGGAGAAAGATGGTCACTAGAAAGATCACTGCTTTGGCTGAGAGGAGAGAGGGAGACAGCCTATTATGTTTACTCTAACAAACTGATATGGGAAGCTCTTATTATGAGCCAAAAAAGAATTGGTATCTGCAGTATTGATTATGTGTATTACATAACATATTCTGACTGTTATAAGTAGCTTGTCAAATCATCAAGCATATGAAAAAAAGGCTGGAAAATGCTGCAGTTTTACTGTTATCACTTATTTGAATGCATCAAGGTAACTCAACCTTTCCCACAAAAATGTTTTCACCTTGCAGCGGGATTAAATTGGTGTTCTGAAAAATCCAAATATAATATCGACACAGGCAGCCTTTTGATACACAGCTATTAAAGTATTTCCAATGGTGCATACATTTTTTCCAATCCAGAAATGAAATAATCCTTATTCTTTCAGTAAAAATGACTAATCTCTTACCTTGATCTTTTTGCCCAACCATTATATGTTATTTATTTATCATTCTGCTGTTTCATTAAAACAGTTGACTTTCTCTTTAGACATCACCTTTGTTTTGATTGTCCAGATTCTATAACAGTACTTTGATTTCTGGGGGATATAGAACAACATTAGGAAAAAACACAGGCCCTTCCCACAGGAGACTGCTGTTTCATTACAACTTTTTTATTGTAACCAGAATGACAAAGTTTGTCTATTTTTGCTTAGCTCTTATCTGTCCTTCACATTACATTTATCAATCAGTTTTGTCTATTGTCCTTGTAAACAACACGACGTCAGTGGACAACGTCATCTGTATTCATGTTGAACATATTTGTTGCTCAAACAGAAAATACTGTGAGGTCTTTATCTGTGAGTGTCTGGTGAGCAGGGCATTCCTCTCCAGTCATCGCTGTGTGTCTGTACATGTGATCATTTGTGTGCGTATTGTTGAGGTCAAGAAGTTATCTGAACAGTTAAGACCAGAAATGCTGGTGAAGCAGATAAACTGTCCTTCATTCCGTCTGTGTTGGTTTGTCAAGTCGGATGTTATTGAACTAATCTGCAGTAGTGACAGATGTCACTCTTTGTTACCAAAGTGCACAGTCTGTGGATGGACAGAAGCTAAACTGGCCAGGGGCTGTCCAGTGCTAAGGCACTATAGGCTCCAAAACATACATAGCCATTACAACTGTTTCTTCAGTAAGAACCAGTTAAGTAAAGCTGTCTGCAGCCAAATCTACAGATGATCTACATGGCAGAATACCATTAAGGGTAAATGAGAAAATGCTAGTGACTAAAACAGACAGCTATACTAAACACACATTTTTCCTAGCCTGAGATAACTGACAGTCTCCACTCACCACCCACTCAGAGTCATGTTGGCTGACATGTCGGCTCTGGGCATGGATGGCAGCGTGCCTGCAAGTCAGGAAATGCCTATCATGCAGAGGTGAACAAAACTAGAAATGTGTGGGATGCATCAGTTCATCTAATATTCTGATTTAAATAAAAACTCTTATTGTACTGTTATAGACTCAAATGGCCTAAGAGGGATGGTGGTGGAGAGATATAGAAGACATTTTGCCTTTATAATGGCAGCAAGTTACAGCAAGGTGAAATAAAACAGATATATGAGAAGCAATTGATTTATTCTATTCAGCATGAAACCTTCATTGCATAGAGCTCAGAATCAAATACATCATGTTTATTTATGCACAATGTGTATGTGTGTGTGACATGTCTTCTATTACAGGTTTTTTTGTTTGTTTGTTTGTTTTTTACTCTTGCTTTGGTACTAGTTAGAAAACCTTAATGTCACTTTTCAAAACTCTAGACACAAAAGTCAAAATGGCCAACACTTGTAACACAGGCTGTCCAACATTCAAAACATTCCATTTTGCATTCATATTTTTAGAAAAACACCACACCTTTCTTTAGTTTAACTATTCAGTTGTACATACACCCAATACTTTGATGTGTCATTTTGAATGGGTGATTTCAGCTCAACAAAGAAATGATCTTTGTTTTATATGTACAATCTCCAAGCAGAGTTGTGTATTTTGACCATCGGTTGGGAATGTTGTGTCTAGGGTTTTGAAAAATGACATCAAGGTTCTGAAACTAGTGCAAAAGTGACTGTAAAAACTGTAAAGAAAGCTGTCAATGTCAGGCTTCTTTGCTACATGCTTCACTGAAACATGATTACAGTGCTTTTAATTTACTCCAAATTCTCCAAAGAGCTTGAAATGACACATTCAGTTTGCTCTCTGCATGAGGGACAGAGAGCAGGAGATGAAAATCAAAAAGCTATCAGAAAGTCTTGATGGAAACAGAGGAGGGCTGGCAATGACAAATAGGCAAGAAACAGAACAGAATGTGAATGTGTGTGTGTGTGTGTGTGTGTGTGGGCCCCATTTATCAATCCATACATCCTCTAAAATTTAGCATGACAGCTAAATTTTAACATTCACTCTGATAAGCAATTCCACTTGCTGACACATATACACCTTCCTTTTCTCAGCTGGTAAGACTCTGACACCTTCCAAATGAGACAGAAAGATGGATTTTCACTGCTCTGAGTTTCTGCTAGAGGCCTGAAGTGCAGGGAGGCCAATGCCCCGATTTAACAGGAAATCACTGTTACCACTAAATTAACTTGTCATGGCCAATTTCAGCTGGGATGAAATGCATGACTGCCAGTTCAGGATGTATATAACACCTACCGAGTGTAACTATGCATGTCTGTTTGTTTAACATAGTTTGTGTTTACATGCCGAACAAGTTTAAATGTCTGTTTGTGCCAGATAGATTTTGTGTGTGAATATGCCTGTTATTGCTCGCATTGCAGAGACAGAAACCTGTTTATGGACTCAGATTGTGGTGACTCGGCCTTTCTTGTATGGACCATGTACACTATTGGATTTCAGAGCAATGACTTGGTTTAAGGAATGAAGAGAGGGGATCAGCATACCATGATATGTGCATTATATTATGTGGAAGTAATCCCCAGCTGCAGGGATAGAATTTGCATCCATCTGCAACCAGAAAACTCTGACTTTTACACTTGTATGGAAAGTTACCAGCAGCATACGTGATAACAGTACTGTACAGAGAGCTGCAGATAGTGTACTGGTCATGAAAACAGTGGCACTGCAGGTTGGCTGCAAGGCTGATGAAATATAATTTAGCCAAACAACAAAAATCTCAGTTTCCCAAAATGCAGCCGATAAACAATCACAGAGCAAAGAAAGACAGTGAAAGGAGAAAGACAGAGTTGCCCCTTTCTTTTTCTGTGAGACTTATTTAGTCCAATGCAGTTTATTGCAACAAAGGAATAGAACTGCTTTGGAGGAAATAAGCATGACTTAATTGTTGGTAATCCTGGAAAGGTGTGATGCTCTAGATTCTCTTTGCCTTGTGTATCCTTCCCTGTATCTGTGGTCATAAATATGACTCAATGTAATTTTTGAATTCACTAGAATCACAGAATAACAATTTCATTATTCCTAGTGTTAAGTGATGTTATTTGAATATTTTGCATGAAAAAATAGTGTAATGAATCTTTTTGTCATTTTTAAATCTTAATAAACCCTTTTTAAACTTTTGATGTTTTTTCTGCTGCATTCAGGGGAGAGAGGGGCTTCCTTCAGGACCCAAAGGTAAGAGCCTCCTTTAGATGTATCTATTGATTAACACGTGTATAAAAGTTACTGAGAAGTTAGGCTAGCTCATAGAGGTTCAATTCAAAGTGGTTTGTTAGTGAGCTGCTGTTAGTGAGAACATTTTGAAACACTCTCTCACTATGCAAAGTGAATTAACTACACAGTCCAGGAAATAATAGCCCCTACTTCATTGTCAAACCCCAAACGTGAACAAATGCTGAGGGACTGTTTGTTTCTGGTAGATTATTTACAGTGCTGTGATACAGGATTTCATTACTGGTAGTTTTGTAGTTAATCATTTAAAGTGATATTGTGGATCTCCTGTGGTGAAAAAAAAAGTGATCTGATGAAATCAACCAATAAACTGACTTCTGGCTGATCCTAGTTTTGATCAGTCATGTTTGATGTTCACCCCGTTAGGAAAAAATCTCTCTCTCTCTCTCTCTCTCTCTCTCTCTCTCTCTCTCTCTCTCTATATATAT
>NW_018127888.1:604927-606864 GCF_001952655.1 Monopterus albus | reverse complement strand
CACCTCCAAAGGTGGTTGAGAATGACCAAGCTAAGATCCTGTGGGACTTCCAGATACAAACTGACAAACTGGTAATGGCCAACCAACCGGACATAGTAGTGGTGGACAAACAGAAGAAGAAGACCGTAGTGATAGATGTAGCAATCCCAAGCGATAGCAACATCAGGAAGAAGGAACACAAGAAGCTTGAGAAATACCAAGAGTTGAAAGAAGACCTAGAAAAGATGTGGAAGGTGAAGGCACAAGTGGTCCCCATGGTAATAGGAACATTGGGGGCTGTGACCCCCAAACTGAGAGAGTGGCTCCAACAGATCCCAGAAACAACAGCTGAGATCTCTGTCCAGAAGAGTGCAGTGCTAGCTAAGATAATGCGCAGGACCCTCAAGCTCCCAGGCCTCTGGTAGAGGACCCGAGCTTGAAGGAAGGAATACAAGACCGCCCCAAAATGGGGGGTGAGTGGGGAATTTTATATAGATATACAAAATAGCCTATACTGTACGCACATTACAATGGGAATCAAGGAACAGAGAGGTGCAAGAATCAATCTGCTTTCAACCTCGTTATCCTGCTAAACAACATAGGAATGAAATAAGTGGTTATGCTATGAACATTATGATTTGTACAATGGGAGAATTCTTCTTTCTGGATGTGGATATGACGCAGTATAACTGAATCGCCCTTGAAGTCTTTGATCCGTCTCCATCTTTGATGCTGAATTCCTAACAGCTAATGTCATTGAAGCTCAGCCTTTGCAGTACTTCACCTGTTTAAAGCTGCAGCTGGGGAGGGGGGAAGACACTTTTATCCTCTCAAAATGTAAAAACATATGACTAAATATCACTTAGCTCCTCATTTCTACAGTGCAATGACTCACTGATCTTTGAGGCACTGATGGTAGTATGTGTGTGCTGGCATTCAGTCAGTCAGGATCTGGTCTATGACATATGCAGCAGCCAGACACATGTCACAGGGTCATAGGTCTGAATCCTGCTGCATAAATGAACAGACGTTTTTCTTGATGCACGGGGTGGACGTAAATGAAGAAGGTAGCCTGGGAATAAAAAGATTTAGAAGAGCCCCTGTAAATGGCAATGCACATAATATACACATTTGTTCATTTAAACCATTATATATTTAAGTATAAAGTCATTAACAAAATGATATATGGTAATAATCCAGTATCAACCTGATATTCAGTATGTGTCCTTCTCGCAAACGTCATTACAGCTCCAGCCACAGAAACAGAAAAGCAGAGAAATCATAAGTAAAGCAGAGTAATGGATGTTTTTTTTTTGTCTGTTATTTCTTAGGCTGAGTTGATCTTCTCAGCTGACCTTGTTGGAAGATGGAACAATAGAATACTGGACATGTGTGATTACAATGATGATCAGTAGATGACAAATACTTACTGAGGGAAATAAGTAGCATGGGGTGGTTTATCCAAATGAGCGACCTAAGCCAAGATCTGTCAAGACCACAAAGCCAAATGCTGGTTCAAAATTTATAAGGGACGACTGTGACTCATGAGGCAGAGCAGGTTGGTGGCACAATTCCCTTTTTAGTCCACATGTAGACGTGCTTTAGCAAAACACTGACCACCAAGGTGCTCCCAACTGATTCTGTTTCTGTATACTGTATATTTTACCTCCTGGCTGATTACAATAAATCCACACAGACAAATCACTCACACAAGTATAGTATTTTACTTGCTGCATTTCTCAGCTAGACCCATTGTGTTTCCTCACCAAAAGAGAACTGAACTATTGTTTTGCCCTTGTAAAATCAAACAACGAATCCATAGTTAATGTTGTCCATTAAGATGGAAGTAGTTATTCACACACCATTTTATAAAGGATCCAGTTAATGCTCCATGAACTACACCACCCCCTCCACATAATGTAGTCACAATCGTTGTGTCATCAGAATATATCTGGCTC
>NW_018127888.1:583000-604885 GCF_001952655.1 Monopterus albus | reverse complement strand
AAACCTTTACCTGCAGGACTGTGGAATTACTGAGTCAGCTGCTTTGATTCTTATAAATGATTTCCACATCTCTATATCACATTGTTGTAGTTTCATTTCTGGTTTTCAATCCCCTTTGTGCTGCTTCATGACTATACATTTAATTATGTAAAAAAAACTGCATCAAACTGCAGGAACTGTGCCTAGAACTTAGCTTATATCAATGGATTTCTAGTGCTACAAGGTCGAATAAGGCTAATTCGTCAAAGTCTAGGACACCTGATGCTGTGTTTGCACTGACAATGACATACTGAATATGTCCAGCCATGCTGTTGACTGATCTCTGCCTTTCTTTGGTTACTAGCACACCTTTTAAGGTCGAACTTCTTACAGACTGAAGAAAATCTTTAATATAACTCTTGTGTCTTTTTGCAGTCATCCTGCCATGTATCATTCAGTGTTACGGCTTGCAAAATATTTTTTGTTGTCAACTTTAATTTCCAGACCTCCACATTATTCTACATTCAGTTACAGGGTCAACTGTGGCAGCGCTGTCGGGCTACACAGGAAATGTTTTTATTCCCTTGATCTCACTGACCTGAATTCCTCTGTGTCTCAGCTGGAACCCCCCCTTACTCAATGCACCACGCATTTGTTATTCAGTCCACATCCTATAAGTTAATTTGTGATGACAGTGTAATCGCCCAGCATGTAAATGGGTGACCAGCCTTTTAATCCTGTTGATTAGAAGATTATCAACTGATTACTGCCAAACTCCTGGCGTCATCAGACACAATTAAAAACTTCTGTAATGAAATAATTGTGTGCTGTCACATCACGATGAAAGGGGGTATCTGACTCTGATGTTTGTCTCATGCTGCGACACTGATCAGAATTAAATCAGCATGATTTATATTATAGTACACAAGAACAAGCCTGATATGTTAAACAGCAGCACTTTGACAGCCTGCAGCTTCTAGTGAATTCACTCCTCTCTGCATTGTCACAAGAAAAACTTCAGAAAGACGGTGTACATGACAGACAGTGATACAGACATGGTAGGTGTGTGATGACAAATGTATCTTTTGTATCTTTCACTCACAAATGGGAGAAAAAGAGATAAAAGATTAATTACAGGGCAGTGGAGCATCTTCAGACACATGCAGCATGCCATACTGAAGCCCACATACAGCAAAATGAGCATGTGTTGATATTAAATGCTGAATGCTTGAAATAGAACTGCGCTGTTGAGTCAAATAAGGATGTTACAAGCTGCCTTATGAACTGTATTTCAAAAAATAAGCCCCTGGCAACATTTCATCAAAGCTGACACAACAAGAAAAAAATAAAATAAAATGGTCAGTGTCGCAGAAGAGAAACACTTTGTTACATTTGAGCTTGAATAAATATCAGGACACAGTAACTGCAATGAAACACTAGTGACTGCAAAACTACAAAACAACAACGACAGCAACAAAATGCTGGCACAATTTTGTTACTGTGGGTGTGTCACTTATGCCACTGAAACACTAAAAATGAAACACAGTGATTAAAATGCTGACTGTGGTGTGACAATACCTGTGATGGCATATTAGGTGAGACATAAGTGGATGTACTTGGAGCAGATTCATAATAATATTGATGAAAGTGGAAGTGCAGCTGAGAGTTTTACCTCATCTAAACAGGGACAGTGTGTGTCCCTTATCACACAGCAGTCAAAACATCTCATTAGTGCTTTGGAACTGTGAGATTCATTAAGAAAGATGTGATGAGATTAAGGATCCATTGAGCTCAATTACAATCGGTCTTCCCATCACTGCTTCTCTGTCTCTGACTCTCACTGTGAACTCACGAAGCAAACAACTCATTTAAAACTACAATGTTTAATTTGTCCCAATTAACTGAACAAATGCACTAGAAAA
Organism: Monopterus albus; assembly: GCF_001952655.1. NCBI lineage: Eukaryota > Metazoa > Chordata > Actinopteri > Synbranchiformes > Synbranchidae > Monopterus > Monopterus albus. The sequence continues at coordinate 602,984 of NW_018127888.1, read as the reverse complement.
GGGCATCCATGTTATCCAAATGAACGGTAACATATTAGGCTCTAGGTTTCAGTCGGCTCGGGGAGCAGCAGTACAAAATGAAGCCTCATCTGCTGAGCAGGGGTGTCTCCTTCATCCCATCAAACCTCACAAGAGGCATCCACAGAAAACCAGAAAACAATCGATGGTTAAATGTGCCCATCAAAAGTCACATATACTGTATGTATAACTGCAAATGTACTGTCTGCAAACAGCCTAGATTCCTGTCTGCTCTGCGCTGGGGAGTAGTTAGGCTCGGTCTTGGTCAATACAATACTCTAATTAACTTTTGTTCCTTTACTTTTTCACCTAGTTCATAACCTCTCTCTTTCCTTTCCTAAATCATCAGCAACAGCATTCAGCAATATAAACCATAAGTCAGTAAAAATAACAATTTCCTGTTTCTTTTTGAATTTAAATGAATCCTCTTTATCAGCTGAGCAGTACATCGATCGAGATGTGTTGCTTCTGTCACTTGATTACCAGATAGGCTGATGTGCTTGTAGTCTCAGGAGCATCATTACTTAGTGCTGACATTTAATTACAAAAGTAGACTAAATAATATATCAAAAATTATTCCTCTTTCTTTTGAATCCCAAATTATCTGCTTTTTTCTTTTCTCTCCTTGTTGCTCATCAACATTCTTTGCTCTCTTGTACTAAGATAAATGTTTTTTCACAACTTTAGAGTAAGAAGAGCACCTTGTGTTTTGACCAGGCAGACTATGCTGGACAATTCCCTTACATTCCCCGGTCTTTTTTTTTTTAGTTTGTCCTGATCATAAAGTGTCACTAACGATTTTTGCCTTGACCTCCCAACTGCATGTGTCTACACATTATTCATTATGTGTATGTTTTGGTATCCTGTTTAATGCTCCATAACATTTGCTTTTCAATTCTTTATATTTCCTTTAAACAGTGATGAATAATCTTCAGTCTAAGTTATTTAATTGCAAATGGAGCAGTACACAGAACGCTCATAAAATCTGTTTTGAATCATGGCACCATGCAACAAATTGCATTAGTATGCAGACGAGTGTATCACAGACAACTATTTGCACTGAGTAATATTTGGTGGTAGGCAGATGACAGCTTTAATGTACTGGAAGAAAATAAATTGTTAGCATCTTTTTTATATATATTGGGTTTTAACGATAGTAAAACAATTCTGCTCCTTCATTAGGCAGCAAATTTACCGTGCACAGTCCACTCCACTCACACCTTCGACCAAACAGGTTCAGCACTTCTGACTCCTGGATGTCTTCATTTATCATTTATTTCCAGCTCAAGGTGGTCTCCCTTCAAACTAAGCTTTGAATGTCAGTATGAAAATGTCCAGCTCATGTTTTAAACAAAATAGCGCTATACTCTGGACTACTGTGTATTTGTGAGTGAAATGTGATTTAAATCTCTTTGAAGGAAAATTTGAGAAGCTCGTGGAAGGCTTGGAGGTGTTGAAGACCTTGTCTTAATGAGGTGCTGTGGTGGAAAATAAAAAATTGAACGTTGAGATGGATCAGAGAATGTGAATATTTCATCATGGATGTTACATAGTAATGCATTAGTGAGTGGCTCATATCTGTGATAGAATATGAACTAAGAGGAAACCTCAGAGCTACAGTGAAGTTCCTCATTCTGTGGAGTCACGTTAATCAATTTATTTCCCATCTTGAAGGAGTCCAACTAAATGACATCTCCTTACCCAACCCATCTGATTGTGATCAATGATCATGATACTGTTCTTTTTGCTTAGTACACCTGTATAATTGTATGTAATTCAGTCTTTGGTAAAATGTTTATTATTGAGGTGTCCCTATATTGTTGTCCTCCCTGGTTACATACATGTGAGGGTCATAATATTAGGAACACCTATGAATATAATGTAGTCCAGTACAACACCATACATTTATGACAGTTCCACCAAAGACTTAAACATTCTGAGCTTCGTAAACACAAATGGTAAGGTGGAAGTGTTGCATACAATTGTACAGGGTCAGTGTGTCTGTGTGTGTGTATATATATGTATATATAAAACATACAAACACCAACAATATGATTTGCTTATCTCAGTGATAAGTGCTGGGGCATTCGATTAAAGACATTGTATTAGGAAGAGTAATGGATGGCCTAAGTACCTCTGAGAGACCAGAATGTGTCAGCGGTCCTCCCCAAAAAAAACAAACAAATGAAAAAAACCCAACATAAAGTAAATAAATTAAGTCAGGAAATAAATGTTTCACAACGTTCTTATATGGTCTGCCTGCTGACACTCTCCTCTCCATTTAGGACAGATGGTTACCAGAATTACAATTACTTTTTCTCTTGACTATTTATTCCCACTTTAAGTTACCATAATGTCACATTGTTGTCCTTCTGCATAATAGAATACTCAGTTTGTTGTCATCTGTGCAAGAATAAAGAAGTTTGATCCTAATATATTTCTGTCACAGACACAGGTGGAGGGGGAGTTCACCTGCTTCTTTCAATCAGCACTGAGAGATATCCACCTGCCCACATCAAAAATAATCAGTAACAAAAATCTTGAAGGCAGTGTGCACCAGCAAGAGTAAAATGCCCATGTATTACTGTGACAACTGAGTGGTTGTTCCAACAGTTGTGTGAATGAAACCCTCAAAACCCACAGCAGGCAGAGTCCAATCAAACTGAGCACAAATTGAGATGCTGTAGGAATGTCCAATCTCTCCATCACCTCTTTAGTCTCCAGATACCAAGTGTTTGTCAGATCTATCACAACACCTTCCTTATCTTTTATATATGTCCTCTGCCATTTATTCAGTTCTTTTCTTCCTCCCAACTCTTTGTGCTGATAAGGAAAATAGATTTGACTCTTTTGAGAAGCTTAGAGAGAGATCTTGACAAAACAATTGTGAAGAGATAGTGTTTGTGATCACCACCTAAAAAGCAGATAATTAAAGGACGACTATGTACCTTATAATATGAACAGTACAGCAAAATCTTTATCAGTATTTATCAGTAATCGTAAGCAGAAGACATTGCACTGCACTAGTCTTGGCTTTCTTTCATGTCCTGCCTCTATGCTTGCTAGTGCATTCGCTAGCCCATTACCCTAACCTTAACTGTCTAACCCCTATCCTTCCCTTAACCCTAACCTAAACTGGGTTCTAAACCCTAAAACCAAATCTTAACCCTAAAACAGCCCTTTGAATTTGAACTAAAATTTGTCCACAAACCACAGAAACACATATACACACACATGCATGCACACACAGTCATAGAGCAAGTCTCATTTCCATTCTACAGACACTAAGTACATGTGATGTGTTTCTGTAGTAAATTCATAAATAAATATTTGCTTCTGGTATCAGGATTTATTGAAGCCAGAGCAGAGTAAACAACTTCTGGGGGCCTTCTAAGAAATCAGATATCAAAAGACCCAATAATAACATAAATGAACTGTGACTGACCCAACAATCATGATCTCCCTGAGTCATAAAGACACCAGTGTGATCATGGAGTAAAAGCTTGGTTTAGACAAACAGATTATGCATTTAGTTGTTGGTGTGACTATTGTTTGTATCTAAAGCTCTGTTTAACCCAAAAGACGCTCGTGAAGGCTGTAGGAGATACATGAAGCAGAGTGGAGGTTGGGCTTATATACACAAACAACAATAAAAAGCCATACACCCAAGGCAAAAAAAAGCAAGTCAAAATTTCAAATTTTGTTTATAAAACCCTGCTGCCTCATTTACACAAACCTTGCATTTGTACTGTTAAAGAGCATGCACAAAACCATACCTAAAATAATATTAATTTGACCAAACTTTGACCAAACATAGTTTTAGCTGTCAGCTTTATTGTGCAGACAAATCAGAGCAGTAGTGTTGCTCTGCGTATCTGGGTATTAGTCTCATTTAGCAGCAGAGCAGCTGAGGAACTCAGAGGGAATTAAGTACTGTAAGTGAAGTGAGTTTGCTGAAAATACTTCACAAAGAGATTCTAATGAGGTCAAAGGTCATTCTCAAAGTCAATGACTTCAAATGTTCCTGATGTAATGTATTGTTTATTAGCAAAACACCATTTCAGAGAGGAGTATGCATTGTTCATTCTCCCAGCCCCCTCAAAAGTGAAATGCATTTTTGTTATTACCTTCAAATTTTAACCTCTATTCCTAACACTGCTAAATGACAGAGTAACTGAGATGTCAGATCAAATTTCATGTCTCAACAACACAAAGCACAGCATTGTCACCCTTTTAAATACAATAAACATTCAGGCAAATAATCACTGAGCTGATAAAACCTAGAGTCAATGAGGGCTTTCACTTGAAGCAGCCAAAAATGAAACATTGTCTTTTCAGATCAGAGCTTTAATAACCTTGTCTTTACCCTATTGTGTGCAAATCATGACAAGAAAGAATAGAGGCTGTGTACGTATTTCTTGATGTCACAAGGAATGTCTGGCATTCAGCTGCTGCTAGAGGAACTCTTTATACTGTCAGAGTGACAAACCTAATTGTTCACAGTACACAGACAGAAGCATCAGGCAGTGTTAAGCCTCTAACAGCCTCTTACATCCTTAGTGCTCAAAAGCAGAAAACTGAAGCCACACTGTCAAAGCTGCTGACACAGCTATAACCGAGAATTACACCAACCTGTAGAAATATCACAGTCTAGTGTGGAAAATGATTTCCATGGACAGCTATATCTGCCTTGTCACACCAGCGTGCTCTGACGCTCTTTCTCCAGCAGATATATGTAGCGTATAACCAGCTGAACTGTGACAAGGAACTGAACTGGACTCCTATATTTTTCCATTGTACAGAAAAAAACCTGCTGTTTCAAAGGCCTACTTGTTTCTCCATCCATCCATTATCTAAACCACTTATCATGAAGATGGTCACTGGTGGGGCCCAGCTGACACTGGGCGAGATGTGGGGCACATCCTGGACAGGTCACCAGTCTCTCACAGGGCTCTTACTCATTTCTGTTTTTTCACAACCCTACTGGCAACATACTGCTAGTGTGGATATAAACACTCTGAGTTTATAGTTGGAGCCTACAAATAAACACAAATTGGTGCACACTAGATAATAAGGAAGAGGATTAGGGCCACTGTAAGAAAATCATTTGAGTTCTCAGAATTCTGGTTTTAAGCTTAGAATTTTCAAATAAATAAAAACTGAATTCTGACTTTAAAAGTTCACTTTTAAAAATTTAGAAATTTGAGAAAAAAAGTAAAAATTCTCAGTTTAAAGTCAGAATTCTGAGAAGAATAAGTATATAAAAATTACACACTCACAGGGACACACAAACTAGATGTGAATTGTTTACTTCGCTGTACAGAACTTACTAAGCTCAATGTGTTTATGTGCAAATAGATGCATGGTGGTCCATGGATGTATCCTCTCAGATCATTTGTGGTCTCATGTACTTGAGGAAATGATTTAGTGCTTCAAAGAACTGATCCTTTAGGGAAATTGAGTCGAGAAAAACCAATTCTTACTTTGACCCAATGAAGTGCAGAGATAAATCTCTGTCAAGCAGAGTTAGCCAGGCTTTGTCCCCTTTGTCCTCAGGATGCTGACTTTTGTCAATTTTATTCTTTCTTAATTTATAAGGCTGATAAAATAATTGTGAATAAAATCCAGATACTTTATATACAGCCTATCATTGAGCCAGTTAAGAACTAATTAACAACAGATTAAATTGCAGTTGTTTGGAGACCTTATTAAAATGTTGAGTGAATAAATTTAACTACTTTGTGAGTGTCATTAGAGATCACAAACTGTGGGTAAAGAAAAAGGTGGAGTAAACTAAAACAGTTGGGAAAATCTCAGCGATACAAGATAACATGTCTCCACACATACTGTAATACAGGGCTGATCACTAGTTTAATAGACTTGCCTTACTGCTTGGTCCCTGACAAAAGACACAGCTCCCAAAGTTCAAAATAAAGGGCTTTTTATTAACCCAAAAGTAAGAAAAATACAAAATTAACATCAGATAAATTAGGCCCTAAAAGAGGTCAACAAAAGATAAGGAAACTCAAAATACAGCAAACTGAAGTGTCCAATACCTCAACAAAACCAACTGACCTGACAAATGACACACACAAGGGAACATATATATTGGCTGGCCAAACCAATAACACACCCCATCCCCCATCCCCCATCCATGGACCAGGAAACACGGTAACTCAGAAGAAAAGGTAAACATTAACAATACAAAATTAATCAAATGTGCATGCTCATCGATCAATTGTGTATGTCTAATATAAATGACCCACCCAAGTCCATGGCTGGTGGTGGTTTAGGCCTTCACAAGACTATATGATACTCATCTTTTTGAATCACAGAATCTCAGTCATCATAGATTAAAAAGACTGAATCAAATGCAATGTCCCATCCATTATACTTCTATGTTTTATAGCAGCTACAGTGTACTGCAGTCAAATGTATCAACAACATTGTATTCTGTGTGTGTTAAGTGTGTGAGTTTGTGTGTGTTGTCTTGGCTCCAGAGCCCCTGTAACCCATACCACACGGAGGGAAAGCTAATGAGAAGAAGAAACCACTCTCACAGAGGCACACACACACACACACACACACACAAACATACAGTAGCACGCTGAGTGGAATATAAACATCATCATCATCACAGTGTTGATCCACATTTTGAGAGATCCGTTTTAGAGCTGAATACATTAAAGTGCATCCCCCACTGCCGTGCTGGGATTGTTGTTGTAAAGTTGATCAACAGGAGAGGAGAGGAGCTATCTCACTTGTTTTTTCACATATTGTCATATTTTTTTTCCATTGGGAAAATTGTTCATATCTGAAGCAATCAAAATCTGGCATTTTCATGAGTTATAGTCTATACTTAAAAGCTTTTATAGCCTGTCCTTGTTCTCGGCATTACAGTGAAACAAAGTGAGAGAGTAGAAAGTAGCAATGGATGTTCAGTATTGCAGTACTGGACTATGTGTAAAGGAGAGAAAAGCTTGTTTTGTTTTGTTGCCATTTTTCTTCTGTGTATCTGCCCTTTATGTGTCTTGTTTTGCCTTTCCCTCTCTGTAGCTGTCATTATGTCCCTTCTTCTCTCCAGTGTATCTGGGCCTCATTACTTTCAGAGCAACTAGAGTTCAGTCTCATTTGTCAAATCCATCATGCTGCATTCTGAATGTCTTTTATAACATTAAACCTTGGTTAAAGGTGAAGAATAAAACAATACAATCTGTTCCTTGTAATTACTTTGAGGATGGATAGTGAGTGAGGTAACATGCTGGAGGCAAACATTGTAAGGAACCAAATGAAGATGTGTTTTTGCCTCAGATGTGTCTGAAACAATGACTCAAGAAACTCAAGTGCACATCAGTCATTGTTGCCAATGGTGTGTGCTGAGAGAAAATTGGAGAAAGCCGACAATGCAAACAAGCAGTAAAACAAAGACAATAAACTTCCAAACCTTTGGAGCATTTCAAAGACAGGCACACTGCTGCAAGTGCATCTATGCCAGCTTCAACAGTTAATATGGCTATATCGAATAGATTAGCTCAGTAAAAAGCATACAAATAATTTTCATTAACAGCACAACAAAACAAAAGCCTGGGGAAAAATTGTTCACGCACGACACTTGGTTTGACAACCCTGATCTAACAAAAGCTCACAATGTATAAAGTTTTACAAATGGCCTTAATCCATATAAGCAAACTCGCAGACTCACTCAGAAACAGATTGCATTTCTAAGCTTTAATCATACAGCCTAATGTTTTAAAAACAATGAGTAATTCACATCAATTATGTTCCCTAATAGCAAGTAGTAATGAGGGCTAATAATTTGCATCTTGCTCAGTCAGCATTCACAGACTGAAGAAAGGGAGAATAACATTAAAGTTATCAGTTCTAAGCAACACTAACATTTCATTGAAGCCTCGAGAAAAAGAAAGAAATCACTAATTGTAACATCCAAATAAACGTTCTCAGACATATGGTGCTAATAGCAGAGTCTGTATTTACGTGACACAATATAAAGAGCAGGGTCACACACACAAATAAACACAACATACACAACTGTCCACATAGCTATAAACACATCATTCTCCTTCTCTCTGCTATTCCTTTTTTTTTTTTTTTTTACTTCATTAACAACTCTGCAGGGGCAAATCTAGAAATTTTTGGACAGGGTGGCCAGGCTGGGGCACAGACTCAGAGAGAGGTGGCACATTTGATGAAAAAAAAAGTCAATTAAACCCCTAGTTCTATGAAATAATAAACCATACATTATTAAGAGTCAAACTTTTTATTTTGTGTAAACATGAGACACACATGGTGCTTTCTTTAACTAACTTTGGGTGCACTCATTTATTAATGGGCGGGGAATAATAATCCTCTCATCCTCCCTTTTTAATGGAAAAATAACAGTCAAAAAAAGGATGGATACTCTGCCAAAACGTGCAGAGCAGCTACTGCTTGACGTTAGATAAAGCTTGTGATGATAGTACTGTATGAACAGAGGCACACCTGGTTTAAATAAAATACATACTAATTTACAGTACAAATACTGCAATAATAGTTTGGTATTTATACCTCTCATACATTCTGTAACACACACAGACATACAATGTCTAATTAGAGAGCAACCAGTGAACCTCTCATGCAATTCTAAAGCCTATTTCTTGTTGGACTATAATAGTGAAGTGTGACAGTGGCTAGTGGAAAACTATGAGAGACAATAGCTAGTGTATGATAAAAGGAACATCAGCAGTGATGGAAGAAAGACAACAGCGAGGGAGAGACTCAGATTAAATTAACGCCATCTCTAATAGGCAACTAAAATGCACAGCACATGTGATCATCAGCTCATCCAACACAATAATGTTTGATAGTTGACATTAAGGGAATATCAGAACTGTTCCTACTGTCAGTTCTGAAGACCTGTATAAAGCAGGAAGTTGAAACACTCTCCCATGAACCACCCTAACACATATAAAGAATCATTGGTTATAATTCTCTGATGATGAGGTAAATACCAGATCTTAACGAGCCCACAGATTAAATCAGAGGACAAAGACAGACAGAGGTGAAGAACTTCACAGGAGAGCTGCCAGAGGATATTAAAGAAAACACCAGACTAATAGCCTCATCTCCCCTCAAGAGACATTCCTGTCCTGAGTAATTACAACATTTTCAAAAATAATTTCAGTCATAGCCTTATAGTGATGTTTGAAATGTCCTCTGAGAAGGGCGAGTGGTTTAAAAAGTGCTAATTTTGTTTTCTCCAAAGGTCTGCCAGCAAGAAACACAATGTCTCTTAAGAATTAGACAATTCTATGAAGTGAAGTTTACCTTAGTTCTAAGTCCCTTTAGCCTCAACCACTCATTAGAAAGAATATAAGAAACAACACCTGCAAAACTAATTCGACATGACCTTTCTTTGCTTAATATCCTAAGCCATGATGTTACACCTAAGAATTGGAACTGAGTGTAACTGAGTTAAGTGAAACTGTGTGTTCATTGTGCTTATAACTGTGCTTACATTATCCATGCTAGGCTGAGACTATACGCAGAAAAGAAATGCTGCACTTGACAGAGGTTGTTTCTTTGTTTGAATGAACTTTAAAGTCCTACTGAGGCTGAATCCTAGAGAGCAACCTCCACTGCACTTTAGCTTTTAAAGCTGCTACAACCAGAACTGTGGGAAATGCTCTTTATTCACAACCTTTGGATGTACAAGTCAAAAGACTTCAACTAATTATCACTTACTGTAGCTCTTCACCTTCAAATAACCATGCAATGAAAATACGGAAATACCAACTTTTCCAAAATTTGATGCTACTCTACAGAAGCTTTGCACAGACTCTCAGCCACTTTCTGAAATAAGAAATAGGAAACAGCTAGAAAAGTCGAAAGGAGCCAAAAGGTGACAGTATTACTTCTCACAGATAACTGCCAGGCTAAATTACAGTGTGACTATCTATGATGTCCTGAGTACAGCATAGATATTCACATAAGAAGAGGACAACTGTCTGATGTTTGTCACCATGATGTGTCACTTATCTTTTGTTATCCCCAACCTTTCATTATTAAGTCAGGTTGAACTTTGTAAACAAAATTATAAAATCTGATTTTACATAAAGTTATGACTTCCTAATGTGTCTTAGTATAACCTACAGTCTCCAGTATAAACACCTTTTTTATGACATTATTGCTTGTGGTGACAAATTTATTTACATATCATGAGCAAGCTCTTTAAAAAAAAAAAAAATTGATTTCTTACATAACTCTCATAACACTCCCCTGCCAAAGTCAGCAATGATGAATTATCAGCCTTATTAGAGGAAGACAGAGTAGATGGATGCAATGATACTCAGTAGATGAGGAGAACTTAATGACTAACAAACAATCACAGCAGAATATCTATGTAAGAAAAAAAACAGTTAAGTTTATTCAGAAGACTGAAGCAGATGGTGTTTATCACATGCAGGGATTGATTCACAGAGATGTTCACCAGAAGGTACAAGAGCCTTTATATTGTCCATGTTGTCTTTGTTCTACAAATCCAAGGCTTATCAAATCATCATATGCATCAAGACTGACTGAAAAGGTTCACATTGAATAAATAAGTCCATAGCTTAGTCCATAACAACTCTTTGCAGGAGTGACTTTCATTCGGTCCTAACAGCAGACCTTTGCAATTTTCAGCTACACAGCTGATGTAAGACTTACTGGAATGTTTGCATCATACAAAAACTGGCACACGTGGCACACCTAAGTAACTATTTTACTTAAAGCAATAGAAGCATTTGTTATAGTAGCAGTGTCATTTTACCATGAGTAAGTAAATTTACTTTTTTAATAGTAATGAACTGAATATAGGGGAAAATGAACATTCACACATTCTGGTTCCAAATCTCTTGTGAATCCTGCTTTAACAAACCACATTGATGTGCTTCCCACACACAATTGCTTGGAATGAGTAGCTGCTGGTGGCAGATGACAGCTTTTATATGTTGGCAGAATTATATTTTTCATCTGGGTTGAGAATCACTGTTACAAAAATGTAAGATTGCTCTAAAATCAAAAGTAATTTTCTTTATATGATGCAAGGCATGTGGGAAAAGTCCAACCATGTGAGAGCCTGATTGGTTGGTAGAGTCTTAACAAGATTTGCAGGGAGCCTCATTTGTTAAGGAGCTCAAAGATTGTAGACTATGCAGGTAGGACACACACTGTGGGAACTGAATAAAGGTCTGCTCTGAAATAAAGTGACTGAACTGAAGCACAGTCATAGCCCTCTATGACTCTATGATGGTCAAGCCAACTCATAATCAGCACCACGAACAGAGACAGACAGCCTCCTTCCCTTCAACCGTTGTTGAAGGGATAATAAATCTGGGTTCACCATTATAAACAATACACGTTTCTGTTTGAAGTTCAAATCAAGCATGTAGCTTTACATTTTACTGTGTCTCTTGTATTTAATTTGGAAAAAGCATGAAGAGGCTGTAATGATTTCTCTAGCTTGTTCTTAACAAGATGCAAGAAAAAATGGACGAGTTAAAAAACATTGTTCACAGGTAAGTTTGCATTAACTGATAAAAAGTAAAAATACTGATGGTAGTAAAGAAGTATGAATACTATTACTGTCCTAGTTTCTCCTGCTGACGTCTTTGTGTGGTTTTAGTTTATTTATATATTATTAAAAAACATTTTTATAGGTGTACATCTGCTTAGTTAATTAGCCACTGGGTGTATACTGAAATGAATTAAAACAAAGAGTGCATACAAACTCAACATGGCCTGTAATCTGACTGAACTAGTGTTTTACTTCACTGCAGTGAAATATTTCAGGTTTCGCACCTTATGAAACAATAAATACAATAAGATAAATCAGCCTAATTAAAACAGCCACACAGACACACGTTAAAGAGCAGAATTAAAATCTATCAGCTATTACAACAAATATAACTAAGTACCCTGTTTAATTCTCAGCATTTATTCCAGACACTGTATTTGAAATAAGCTAAACTTATAAGTAAATGTTGCTATCATGAACAGCCTATGTAGTAAGGCACATGTGTTATTCTTGCTTCCTTACACAGGGTTCATAATATAACATTATGTGTCTATATTCCTGTAGACACATCATGATCACAATCCTATCTAACTAAAAAATTGTGTTTCTGTACAACTGAATTGCAAAAGCAATCAAAAGCTGAATTATGTTCAGAGGCAGTATATTTTGGAATGGATGAGGCACTACATTAGAAGCATTACATGTACAACATATGACAGAGGTAGGAGTTTGCATCGAAAGTGTTGCCTATGGTTATATTTAGGCAACAAAGGCACTTTAATTAGGGTTAGGGAAAGCTCATGGTCTTTGTTAATTGTAGGTAGACATAAACATACAATAGCTATAAAAAGTTTTAAGAATGTTCTACTAGATGTTGATCCTATGTATTGGTGGGAAGCAATCACATTGTCTAGGAAGATTTTACTGATGAATGATGACAAACAGTAAAGTAACCTTTTTAAAAGCTATTACAATTTTGTTTTCAATAGCTGTTACATACTGTGTTTATTTAACTTACTTTACTGTAACTGAATTATTGTCAGGACATGAAAGCTGGCCAGTGGGTAGGACTACTGCTGCTCTAAATATCAGTGTGAGGCTGAGCAAAAAGACTTGGAACTTTGTCTTATAGTAAATATGCAGCTATGATAGGGGTTTATTGTAAAAATACTGTAAAACACTCTGGGCTTTGCCAGAAACAGTCAGGGCTTGCCTATGCTATACTGTAACATTACCATGCCTTATTTTACTGCTGCTGTATATGTATTTAGTAGTAATTTGCTTCACAGGCCTTTGAAGAAATCATTATTACCTGAAGAAAACCTGTCACCGTATTGGCGTCACCTTACCCTGTCTGCTCACAGAGTATTGCATATCAAGCTATTATTACATAGAACGAGTAAAGAACTGCAGCCTATAAGAGTGTGTGAAGCTGGACAAATGAAAGTCAACCACAAAGTGAGATAGTATAAAAGATTTCTGTTATGGAGCATGACAAAAAAAGCACACATGGCATTACACTTGTTTTTAAGAAAAGCTGAATGCAAACTTTGAGACTAAAAGGCTTTGAAGAGGTAGAAAAGAGAGAATGTGGGAGGAGGACAAAGGAAGGTTCAAGTGTCACTACAAAACCCAAGGGTGAATCTGCATTCATGGAGATTAAAAATAAAACAAAGCTTTTAAAACTTGTCAGAAATACTAAGAAACAAAAACAGCTCAGGAATAGAGAGAGAGCAAATATACAGTAAACACCCACTGGCAGTTCAGCATGAGCAGCAAACATGCCCTTTGAAAACTGTCGGAAGCACAAAAAGAAGTGATTATCAAGTAAAATCTGTTTCTTTTTCATCAGAAGAGATCAGAATTTACAGCAAAAGATATTTAGGGCTCAACTATCCTGAAATAAGGTGCAGTAGTAAACTCAAGTCTAAACTCCAGTCTGTCATGTGTTAATACTTGGAATGAGAACCGAACGACAGAAATATATAGAAGTAATGTTAAAAATAACCTAAAATAAACAGAGGTATACTACAGCATGAGCTGAGCAAGAATAAACTGACCTAAGTGAGTGTTACCTAAGGCTAAACCTTTGAAAATAAAGGCACTGGCAAAATTCTCAGAACTACTAAAAATGTGCAAAAACTATACAATGCTCTCCTTAACCCTTGTGCTCTCTTAAGACAAATGTTACAACCATGAAAATCAAAAATGAGATTTCACAAAAAATTAAGTAACAAACAAAAGAGGTAACAAGAATAAACAACGTCTCCACACAAGTACACTTGGTTAACAGTATACAAGGAGGAGCCAATTAATAACCTAAACCAGAAGACACACTACAGTCTGTTCTGGAGCTTGGTGAACATGAACCTTGGCACAAGAAAACCAAAATCATATGTAAAACTACGAAGAAAACACTGAGCAGGAAACAAGAGGGAAGAGAGGTGGCCACATGCAAGAAACTCAGTCGAGCAACATAGAAAACTCTGTGAGAAACATGAATGACTAGACTTAAAAACAAGACGCCCTATTGAAATGACCGGTTACACTTGTTCCTCCTACTGGCTTCTGTTGTGCTTTCTTCCACCCTCACCAGAATTCTACCTGCTCTGGTGGCTTTTGAAGCATTACAACAGCTTTTTGCTGCTCTGGTTCAGCTTCGGTAAATGTGCATGTGTTTTTGTATTATGCTCACATTTAGCCTATATCTTCAAGACGCTGGATAATCAAGAGACAGCTAAAGTGAGAACAGCAAACTGAACTGTGTCACTTTTGCAGGAAATAGTCTATTGTGCAATAAGTGTCTCTTCATTCAACACTCTTCCTTAAAAGAAATCTTTACTTAGAATGTTAAAATGATTACTTCTAATTCAAAACACTATTCACAGAAAGAGTATGGAACTGATCCATTTTTCTTCTATTTCACAATCATACTGGAGCAAAGCAGCTTGAATACACGTTGCAAATATTAACGTAAAATATGTATGTACAATAACTTTAATGTCTATCAATGGACCTCTCCAGAAATTGTAGAGACATGAACCTTGAGGTCAGCTATACCAGTCCATTTACACATGAATTAAAGAAAGGTTAAGAAATCTGTCTATAGATGTCTGTCCTCCAAATACTCTATTAAAGGTTTTAGTGAATATGAGAAGGCTTATTATGGACTGAATTGATTGCAAAGACACTTTCAATTTCAACCAGCAGCCAGAGGAAAAACACTCATGAGAAAAACATGAGAAGGCCTCGTCATCTCACTTTAACAAAGAGATGCAGCCTAGTTTAGCCTCTGTCCTAGAGAAAATTACTTCAACACTGCTGGGAGCCATGCAAATTGGACAGCAACAGAAAACAAAAAGTATGTTAAACATAAATATCAGTCAAATCACAAATATATTTTGAAGTTTTATAAATTTCAATATAAATAAAGTTCAAATCACTGAGCTTAACTGTTCTGCCTCAGAACATTTCCAGTATGTTAATATGTAAACTGTATATATTGTAGTTTCATTTAGTGAGATGTCTATATCATTTCACCAGTTATTAGTGGGGGGTATTACTGATGTTGTGAGGACATAATTCTGTTTACAAAGACATACCCTGGGGACTCTACATCTTTATGGGGACAAAAAAAATCCCTGAAACGTAAAATCATTACATTTTAGAGTGATGACTTGAGATGATAAATGCAGATCACCTTTGGATCATCATTTTTATTGTCATGTTTATCCTTTTTAGGCTTCATTCTTAAACAAGCAAGGTTATGAGGAGAGGAGAGTCAGCATTTCACCAGCAATATAAGCTACAAACAGCCCTTAGGAAGAGTTCAAACATTCCCCCTGCTTCCATTCACTCCATTGTGAAATTGATATAGATCTTTTCAATGGTGTGATCCCCAACCAGAGCATAGACACAAAAATTCTACAGTAATCCTGCCTCTTAAACTTTAAATTAATATTTTATGGTAAATATTAAAGAATAATGAAACTTTAGTGACACAGAATGAGACTGCAGATACAAAGCTTCCTCTGGACGGACATTGACCTCACCCACAGGGACCAAAATTTTAACTTTGATTTCTGCTAATGATCCAGTGCGGATGTGTGAATGCAGTTCTGTGCATTTGTGTGCATACACATGTAAACATAACAAGTCAGACAGCTGCTGAGTTATGATATCAATGAGGAAGACCATCATCAAACTGCTGTTGATCCCATTTACTGTATCTTTCTCACTGAAGGACTGATCATGACACACATTTTCTGTCTACAGAGACACACATCTCTTACTCTCTGTATCTCTGTGTGTATTTCACTTTCACTGATTTTCATTCTGTAAACCTCCCACAAAAAAGATACACTCCAGCTACAGTGAGGAGGTGAGGGCTGAACTTGTACAGAAAGCTACACTGTAAAAAATAAATGGAATAAAATAAAATAATAATAACCACCTTTATGTGGCCAAGTATGTTACACACACAAGGAATTTGTTTCCGGTACAGTACAGAGGCAGCCATCTGCAGCACCAAATCATACTGATGGCTCTAACCATCAGGGGCAACTTGGGGGTTCAGTGTCTTGCCCAAGGACACTTAGACATGTGGACTGCAGGCACCATGATTCAAACCTCCAACCCTTCAGTTGGGAGATGACCACTCTACCCGCTAAACCACAGTCACCCCAAATAAGAGTAAAAATATATGTAAAAATGTAATGTTGTGGCAGCTGGAGTGGCATAAATGACCTTAAAACTATAGAAAATCAACAGCTTCTAAAAATCCAATAATGTCTCTTAATTTTAATGCAGTTTTTTTCCTTTTAATTTTAAATAAAATCTTGTGTATTTATAAGTTTTTTATGTTAAAAAAGACACTGACCTTTAAGACCGAAGAATTTTATAAAAATAACAAAACTCATTTAATCTCCTGCATAGAGAGATTCTCACCTTTCCACCATCACCTGCTCTTTTAGCTTCTCCTTGTTCCTGTGATTCTATCACATTTCTACCTTATTTACACTTATATTGTCTTTTTTGTCATGTTTTTCACAAGTTGTTTTGTTGCAGTAAAACTGAACAGAAAGTTGTGTGGCACCAAAACCTCAACTGTCGAAAAGATGAGTCCTTCTTGGCTACCTACTGTCTGCTAATCATTACGTTAAAATGAATCTTAATTATTACAGTTTTTTTTTAGTTAACTGTCTTCACAATTATGATAAGCCTTTAGAATGGGAGTAGAGGGAACCTGTGAGAAAAGCCAGTGATGACATTCCTGTAAAAGAGAATGTGAATAGAAACTATTAGCTGACCAAAGAGAGAAACAATGGGGGCAATTATAAGAACTTTCAAATTGGCATTGACTCATTCATTTCAGCAGATACATAGAAAATGTTCAAGCTAATAGATGACAAAGAGAGAGCCGTTCAACCCCGTTAGCAATGACTAAACCTACCCTCCTCCTCCTCCTCAACCAAAACAGTTCCAATCTATGAAAAGAAACTGCCATTAAGGGAACATTAGACTGAAACAACTGCCCATGTCAGTCTATTGCCTCTCTCCCTCTCAACCTCTCCATTTTTGTGTGTTCTGTCATAAGCCACATTGGAGGGAAGTTTTCAAAGGTGCGGTGGGTGTTTGGATGGGTGGGTGCTGCTGGAGCAGAACAAGTCGCCTTGCCCCCTACAGCAGGAGTCAACCCACATTTATCAGATCTGTTGCTGCCTACAGAAGAAACCCAAGAAATAAATCTAACATGTCTCAGTGTTAATAATAAAAACCTTCACTGTAGCTGGAGGGGTGATATTTAACAGGAAAATCTAACTGTGTGTCATCACCATGTTAATTAATTTTTAGTACTGCCAATAGCAGCAGATTCTGACACAATAGAAAAGAAAAAAATTATATACCATGCAACTTACTTGGCATTTCAGCAATGTGTGATTTACAATAGGAGCTGGGGGTTGTGCAGATAATGCATACAAATTTATTAGTAATTGTTGTTGTGTAACTTATGTAGCTCTTTGCTCTGTTTTCCACTGCAGATAGTCCCCCAGCAGCGATGCTGAAACTTCCATGAAGTCACTGGCCCACAGTGGCAGGGCAGGCTCAAAGCTGTTAATAATTTTCATCCTAGGCTTTTTATTATGCAATTTTAAGTTTTGTAAGTTTTCAGGTGAGAAAAATAACCAATCAATCTATCCAAACAATGGCAATTACAAATTTGCTCCAGTGTGCCAGATAGCTAGAGCTACTTAGCAAGCATAGCTGTAACCACTGCGCTCACGTGATCACATTCAGTAACCTATGGGTTACTTAAGATCTACGTTGTGGTTCAGGTAGTATAACAGCTATATTATATAGTAACAGTGGCTCGAGGCCTCTGACATTATAAATTTTACCCTCTATAAAACTCGTGAGAGAGAAGTGGCAGCCCCTATTACAAATGAATGAACGAGCGACTGGTGTCATAACATAAACATCTGGGTTCTCTGATGGCAAGAAGGCCACGTAGTAATGAGGAATTTCTCTGACCAATCTGTAGTCTGCAGTGTTTACATGTCACCATTTGGTATCACCTCAGCTCACTTGGAGCCTTGGTGGAGGTGATACCAAAAATAGTACCAGGTACCAGGTACTATCCCCAATATCTGACTGATGGAAAAACAAATAAGGCGAGTAGAGTTGAGTCAAGTTGAGCCAGTACCAGGCGGTGGAAAAGGGTTTTTTTTGTGAGGAGATTGCAGCTCCTGCCCAGCCCTTACACATCTTCCTCGGTTGCAGATCTAAGGTGCCTGATTTATGGAAAACTAGATCAAACCCTGCTCTTAAGCCTCTGGGCTTGGTAACATGTGATTTAGATGTTACAGTGTTTACTGAAGGAAAACAGCACAGACAGTGAAGAAAAAAGAAAGAAGTGGATGAGAGAGAAACGTCAAAGACAAGCAGTTCATTTAAATCTATTATTGCTACATTATGCAAATCAAAAGCCACAGATAACATTTACCTGAGAACTTCACTTTAATATCCCATTAAAATCTGTGATACACTTTGACAGTGAATTAGTTTGAGGCTTATTATCAATCTGCAAACATTCTGACAGTCATTTCAAATGTGATAGCAGAAAATAGTGTAAACACATGCAAAACTATCACTTCAAACATGATTCAAGTTGTGACATATGTGAAGTGAATATTTTATACATCAGAGGCAAAGTTGGTCACACACCTCTGAGGAGTCTCAGTTTAACAAAGACAATATATGTAGTAATTTACGTAGGGGAGAAAAAAGTTTGATCACTCCTAGATATATATATAGACAACAATGATAAATTAATAAACAAAAACAATGACCCACTATCATCTGAACTTTACCTGGAGAGAAGTGACATAATAAGAAACCAAACAGTCCAGGTCATGTAGAGCCCCCAGGACTTTAGTCACATTACCCGATTCTTATGAGGGCAATCATTTCAAGAGAACAATATTAAGCTCAAATGAGATCTGCTAAGAGACCAGAGAAAGTGCGTTAACAGAACCATCTTTCACTTCATGACATATAATTTCAGAACATGAGATAAAACTATATAATACTGCTTGAATTGATTAATAATTTTGTTTTTGGGAGAAGGTAGTAAACAAATATTCAGCAAAACGTTATTTTACAGTGACAGGAGAAGTTTGTTTTATGCACTACTGTGCTTTATAATTAAACATATTAGTCTTAAAGACACTTGCTTGAGTGCAAAAAGTAAATTATATACACCTACACAAACTTATGTATGCATGGGATGCATACACAGTGATAGCTGTTTAATTCAGTTGTATGCACTTTTCTCCCATTAGACTGCACTGGGCAGCAGCAGTGATGGTGGCTGGAGGGAAATCATGGCCATGGAGAAGAAAACAAGCAGATGTGGAGCAAAATATATTATAAAGCAGGGACAAGGAAATCTCCAAAGGAAAACAAAAAAGAAAGCACAGAAAAGGAAAGTGAGGTGGGAGTGTTTCTTCATCCTGGTCTCAGGACATATTGTAACATGAGCTCACCGCTTTAAAAAGCAAACATGGAGTGAAAGATACACACTTTTTGAATTATGAGAGGATGAAAACATGAAAGAAGAATACAGTGGTGTGAAAAAGTGTTTGCCCCCTTACTGATTTCTTATCTTTTTGCATGTTTGTCACACTGTAATGTTTCAGATCGTCAAACAAATTTATATATTAGTCAAAGATAACACAAGTAAACACATCATGCAGGTTTTAAATGAAGGTTTTTATTATTAAGGGAAAACAAAATCCAAAACTATATAGCCCTGTGTGAACAAGTGTTTGCCCCCTAAACAAAACACTGGTTTATCGCACCTGAGTTCAATTTCTCTAGCCACACCCAGGCCTGATTACTGCCACACCTGTT
>NW_018127888.1:541137-580100 GCF_001952655.1 Monopterus albus | reverse complement strand
CCAGTCCCCCCAAATAAGAGTAAAAATATATGTAAAAATGTAATGTTGTGGCAGCTGGAGTGGCATAAATGACCTTAAAACTATAGAAAATCAACAGCTTCTAAAAATCCAATAATGTGCTTTAATTTTAATGCAGTTTTTTTCCTTTTAATTTTAAATAAAATCTTGTGTATTTATAAGTTTTTTATGTTAAAAAAGACACTGACCTTTAAGACCGAAGAATTTTATAAAAATAACAAAACTCATTTAATCTCCTGCATAGAGAGATTCTCACCTTTCCACCATCACCTGCTCTTTTAGCTTCTCCTTGTTCCTGTGATTCTATCACATTTCTACCTTATTTACACTTATATTGTCTTTTTTGTCATGTTTTTCACAAGTTGTTTTGTTGCAGTAAAACTGAACAGAAAGTTGTGTGGCACCAAAACCTCAACTGTCGAAAAGATGAGTCCTTCTTGGCTACCTACTGTCTGCTAATCATTACGTTAAAATGAATCTTAATTATTACAGTTTTTTTTTAGTTAACTGTCTTCACAATTATGATAAGCCTTTAGAATGGGAGTAGAGGGAACCTGTGAGAAAAGCCAGTGATGACATTCCTGTAAAAGAGAATGTGAATAGAAACTATTAGCTGACCAAAGAGAGAAACAATGGGGGCAATTATAAGAACTTTCAAATTGGCATTGACTCATTCATTTCAGCAGATACATAGAAAATGTTCAAGCTAATAGATGACAAAGAGAGAGCCGTTCAACCCCGTTAGCAATGACTAAACCTACCCTCCTCCTCCTCCTCAACCAAAACAGTTCCAATCTATGAAAAGAAACTGCCATTAAGGGAACATTAGACTGAAACAACTGCCCATGTCAGTCTATTGCCTCTCTCCCTCTCAACCTCTCCATTTTTGTGTGTTCTGTCATAAGCCACATTGGAGGGAAGTTTTCAAAGGTGCGGTGGGTGTTTGGATGGGTGGGTGCTGCTGGAGCAGAACAAGTCGCCTTGCCCCCTACAGCAGGAGTCAACCCACATTTATCAGATCTGTTGCTGCCTACAGAAGAAACCCAAGAAATAAATCTAACATGTCTCAGTGTTAATAATAAAAACCTTCACTGTAGCTGGAGGGGTGATATTTAACAGGAAAATCTAACTGTGTGTCATCACCATGTTAATTAATTTTTAGTACTGCCAATAGCAGCAGATTCTGACACAATAGAAAAGAAAAAAATTATATACCATGCAACTTACTTGGCATTTCAGCAATGTGTGATTTACAATAGGAGCTGGGGGTTGTGCAGATAATGCATACAAATTTATTAGTAATTGTTGTTGTGTAACTTATGTAGCTCTTTGCTCTGTTTTCCACTGCAGATAGTCCCCCAGCAGTGATGCTGAAACTTCCATGAAGTCACTGGCCCACAGTGGCAGGGCAGGCTCAAAGCTGTTAATAATTTTCATCCTAGGCTTTTTATTATGCAATTTTAAGTTTTGTAAGTTTTCAGGTGAGAAAAATAACCAATCAATCTATCCAAACAATGGCAATTACAAATTTGCTCCAGTGTGCCAGATAGCTAGAGCTACTTAGCAAGCATAGCTGTAACCACTGCGCTCACGTGATCACATTCAGTAACCTATGGGTTACTTAAGATCTACGTTGTGGTTCAGGTAGTATAACAGCTATATTATATAGTAACAGTGGCTCGAGGCCTCTGACACCATAAATTTTACCCTCTATAAAACTCGTGAGAGAGAAGTGGCAGCCACTATTAGGAATGAATGAACGAGCGACTGGTGTCATAACATAAACATCTGGGTTCTCTGATGGCAAGAAGGCCACGTAGTAATGAGGAATTTCTCTGACCAATCTGTAGTCTGCAGTGTTTACATGTCACCATTTGGTATCACCTCAGCTCACTTGGAGCCTTGGTGGAGGTGATACCAAAAATAGTACCAGGTACCAGGTACTATCCCCAATATCTGACTGATGGAAAAACAAATAAGGCGAGTAGAGTTGAGTCAAGTTGAGCCAGTACCAGGCGGTGGAAAAGGGTTTTTTTTGTGAGGAGATTGCAGCTCCTGCCCAGCCCTTACACATCTTCCTCGGTTGCAGATCTAAGGTGCCTGATTTATGGAAAACTAGATCAAACCCTGCTCTTAAGCCTCTGGGCTTGGTAACATGTGATTTAGATGTTACAGTGTTTACTGAAGGAAAACAGCACAGACAGTGAAGAAAAAAGAAAGAAGTGGATGAGAGAGAAACGTCAAAGACAAGCAGTTCATTTAAATCTATTATTGCTACATTATGCAAATCAAAAGCCACAGATAACATTTACCTGAGAACTTCACTTTAATATCCCATTAAAATCTGTGATACACTTTGACAGTGAATTAGTTTGAGGCTTATTATCAATCTGCAAACATTCTGACAGTCATTTCAAATGTGATAGCAGAAAATAGTGTAAACACATGCAAAACTATCACTTCAAACATGATTCAAGTTGTGACATATGTGAAGTGAATATTTTATACATCAGAGGCAAAGTTGGTCACACACCTCTGAGGAGTCTCAGTTTAACAAAGACAATATATGTAGTAATTTACGTAGGGGAGAAAAAAGTTTGATCACTCCTAGATATATATATAGACAACAATGATAAATTAATAAACAAAAACAATGACCCACTATCATCTGAACTTTACCTGGAGAGAAGTGACATAATAAGAAACCAAACAGTCCAGGTCATGTAGAGCCCCCAGGACTTTAGTCACATTACCCGATTCTTATGAGGGCAATCATTTCAAGAGAACAATATTAAGCTCAAATGAGATCTGCTAAGAGACCAGAGAAAGTGCGTTAACAGAACCATCTTTCACTTCATGACATATAATTTCAGAACATGAGATAAAACTATATAATACTGCTTGAATTGATTAATAATTTTGTTTTTGGGAGAAGGTAGTAAACAAATATTCAGCAAAACGTTATTTTACAGTGACAGGAGAAGTTTGTTTTATGCACTACTGTGCTTTATAATTAAACATATTAGTCTTAAAGACACTTGCTTGAGTGCAAAAAGTAAATTATATACACCTACACAAACTTATGTATGCATGGGATGCATACACAGTGATAGCTGTTTAATTCAGTTGTATGCACTTTTCTCCCATTAGACTGCACTGGGCAGCAGCAGTGATGGTGGCTGGAGGGAAATCATGGCCATGGAGAAGAAAACAAGCAGATGTGGAGCAAAATATATTATAAAGCAGGGACAAGGAAATCTCCAAAGGAAAACAAAAAAGAAAGCACAGAAAAGGAAAGTGAGGTGGGAGTGTTTCTTCATCCTGGTCTCAGGACATATTGTAACATGAGCTCACCGCTTTAAAAAGCAAACATGGAGTGAAAGATACACACTTTTTGAATTATGAGAGGATGAAAACATGAAAGAAGAATAACTACAACCAGGTTCCAGTGAGACACAGAAATAGCCTGCTGGACAAGAAGGTGTTGCAAAGTGATGTTTCTGCCTGAGGTTTAAATCCAGGTGACTTTTTGTTGCTATTCTGACTGATTTAAATGCATTTTGGTATTGACATCAATAATATACTGTAGATTTTGTTTCACAGATCCAGGACTTTCAGTATAACAGAATTGTGTGTAGACAGCGTAGTGAGCCTCAGAGGAGGACCGATCACTGGGTCCTTAGTGCTTATCTATTTAGCTCAATCTGTGGAGGATGTGAACATCAACTCCAGACAGACCAACGGAGGCTCACACACAAGTGTGTTTTCAGTCATCGTGGAGACTTTACATTGGTTTACATTCATTTCCTAGAGACATATCCTAATCCTAATACCTAACCCTTATCCTAACTTTAAACCATGTTGTCACCCCATGATGAAGGCTGAGTCCCCATAGTGTGTGTGTGTGTGTGTGTTAGGGCCCCAGACCCCCATAGTTACCAAGGGCACACACACAAACACACACACACACATACACAAACCACTCCAAAGTGAGGACTTGGAAGTCCTCTGGTTTCTTCATTCATTTGAAAAGGTAAATTTAATCCTGAACTCTGTTTCACCTTGTTCTGTATTTATTATCCTAGAGAGAGCTGGGATGTAACAGGATGCTACAGCAGCACACACAGTGACTAAGAAAAAATAAGATGCATTATATCAAATTTGCAATTTCATGTTTGAGGGCAGAACAGCAGCTTCATTTGATCTGTCTACCTCTGATCACAAGCACAAACCACTACTACAGCACACCAAATAATACTATACTGTAAAATGAAGTATCATTCTCCATCCAAGGATAATGTTCATACAATACTGTAACAAATGTATCCATCCTTGCCATTCACCCGCGACTTGTTAGTCACTTCACAATTTAATATAAACTAATTGACAATAATAGAGTCATAACCCAGCAATGCAATTTCACAATCAGCCTTTTAAGCCTTTCGATTAGTGGGGCTATCTGATTACCCACAATCATCCGCTTTTATTAGGGAAGCAATGATCTGATCTGTACATAAAAGTATCTGATCAGACCTTTGTGGCCAGTCTCATTGGTTGAAAACAGTGAGAGAGGGCAGAGATAACACAGCATTATAACAGGATTTAAAACTGCTCCACTCTCCACAAACACACTTCAGGGGGAGCTGCACATGGGAGTACAGTCTTGTTTTTGTTTTCACAAAACACAACAGTTATCTGTGTATATTATGTATACACAGAAAGACTTCTGAGTGGTTTGTGTGTGTGTGTGTGCCCTTGGTATTACTTACATTCTGGGGACCTGCTAACACACACACATACTATGGGGACTCAGCCTTCATCGTGGGGTGACAACACGGTTTAAAGTTAGGGTTAGGCTAAGTCTCTAGGAAATGAATGTAAGCTAATGTAAAGTCTCCATGATGAATGAAAACACATTTGTGTGTGTGTGTGTGTGTCTGTTTGGCACAGTGTGTCTCAATTGCTAGAACCAGTGAGGGTCAGGCAGACATCATTAAACTGCTCCCCTGCATCTATCTGAGATTATAGGACAGCACCACTGGATGAATGGGGCTAATAAAAGCATCTCTTGTGTAACATACCACCCTTTCATTCATTTTTAAGACAATCATGAAGTTGTCTTCCTCTCCACTGACAGACTCTCATCAGCCCTTGCCAAATCAATTATCAGCCTTCTCTCTCTGCCCTCTTGATATATTGGCTGATATCAAACTTTGCACCAGAGAGACTGGACTGTAGCTGGAAGTGTGTCTCTGTGGAGTGTTGCCATTAAATCTTAGGACACATTTGGGCCTGGTGGACTGACCTGGTCCTTGAGGAGAAGTCTTTGAGCAAATCTCCAGCCATATATCCTATAGTACTAGCTGTTATTCTGATCTGTTTATTGTTGTAGCAGACAGCTAAACATTGAAACCAACAGCCCACTTATTCTCTCATATGTGAACAGAGATCACAGCTACTGGCCTAGATAGCAAAGTGACACAATGTTTTATACAGATCGTAACTGGAGTTCAGAGTTTTGATTTACATGGTGGGGACCATTATCTTCTCCCCACAAGGAAGATTGAGTCCCCACAATGTGAGTAATATCAGGCACACAGTTAACTAAGCCATGAAATGATCTCTTCTGAATGCCACTGTGATAAATCTTCGCTTTTTTGTCAACTGAGTCTGTTGTGTCCTTAAAGGACACATATTATGCAAATTTCACTTTTAAAGCATTTTCTGACATTTATATGGGTCTCTGGTGTGTTCGGATTTGTCTCTTCTCATGACATCATATGAAATGGCATGTTAGTTAATTTCACAGATTCTTCTTCCATTTATATCTGTTTTGATTCTCTCAGTCCACTATTGCGATTTTCTTGCTAGAACAGCAGATGAACAACAACATGGCACAGCTGAGAGGACAGCATGGATTCTGCTTGGTTGTTGGTTGCACAATTGAGCACAAAAGTCTCTACCTACTTCCATCCTCAGAGCCAGCGACGACACAGTGGATGTCATATACTGATTGTGGAAATGCTCCTGAAGATATCCTTAAAGTGTTGCATGTTATAAACTAATCATTTCACATCGGAGTGCTTTCTCAACAAGGGTCAGTACAACATTGGATTTACTTCCAAACTGAAGCTCAGGAGTAGATCAGTGCCAGCTGTCAGTGAGTCTGCCTCACATCCTGATGCTATAAGTGTTGCTATTTTAAAGTAATATTTGATTTACAAGCGGTTATTATGGTGAAATTTAAGGTACAAATGCAGCTAACAGTGGCTAACAATGTTAGCAAAGATATTGCTGAAGACCAAAGCTGTTCGGAATATGACAATACAGCTTTGAGTTGGTAGGTGGCTCCTGTTCAGCACTGTGGGAGCTGACTATTCAGAGCAGACTGGGCCTTTAGGTAGGGGGGCCAGGAGCTAAAACAGACTGTGTTCATACAGTCAGTGGTTCACACAGGGGGAAAAAGGGGGTCTGGTGCTCCTGGCATTCCGAGGAAACTAACTTACTAACATTATGAGTGTACAAGGGTGTAAACACTTTTTAGTAAAACCTTTAAATAACAATATAAAAGTGAAAATGAGCATAATTTGTGAACTTTAGTTTTGAAATGATGTTTTCACATGAAATGAGATGGAACATAAAACCAGGCAGATGCATGATAAAGTATACTGGACAGACAAATGGATTGGGACATGGCAGTATTTCCTGTTCTGTCCTTTCTGGACACTTTTGAAATTCATCTCTAAGGATTTAGATCTTATTAGGATGTGACAGTAACAGACAGCCAGTAAAGTGGTTTGAAATCAGTCAATTTGCCAACAGATGAGAAAGCCAACATCCACAGAAGCTCACCTGTGCATCATATCTGCAGCCTCAGCAGATAAAAATAGAGGACTTTCTTATAGTGACATCTCCATTACATTTCATTACTGCAATTCCAATTTCACGAGGAGAAAGTAATAAATACACGCTCAGCTGTCAGGAAATTACATCGAGTGTCTGAAAATGTGCTGTAATAGTAGTGTAATACTGTATGTCAAGAAACCTAGACGAACATAGTTTAATAACAGCTGTGCCTTAATCAGGTTACATCTGTAAAACACAGAGCCAAACAGAGGAGAGGGACTCAACATTAACCTCTCATCTCTGTCTAATTAGAGAGAAATCAGTTAACCCCCAATCTAACTCTAAGGCTTCTTTCATATTTGACTGTATTAGGAAGTAATATAACAACGGCTGGTGAGAACCAGCAACTACCTGAAAAGAATGTTGTGACATAGAAACGAGAAATGAGTGAATGAGAGAAACTATAGAAAAAGACACAGTAAAGGGGACATTTTAAAACCTCAGGGCTTCATCTACAATATGTGCTCCTATGGTTTGTGATCACCTCAGGAAAGCCAGCCACTGTATCAGTAACAAAAATGGCTGATGAGAGGACAGGTGGACTTTGGATTTGGCAGGTTCTGTTTTATCTTTTCACACACATGAGCACAAGGTGCCAAGCTCTTCCTACTAACAGAATAAACACATTCATTCATGGCAAGAAAGTACCAAACACACCAATGTACAAAAAACTAAATGGTGCTGTGTTTAAATCTACAGTGTCTTTGTACTGGCAGGATTGAGTCTTGAAGGCTGTTTGTTGTAGAGATGGCTTTTCATTTAGTTGTGTCTGAATTCCATTATCACAGGTAAGTGAAGTCATTACTGATTAAGAAATCACCACCACAAAACAGTAGATAGATAAATAAATAAATAAACCGAAGTATTTAAGATTAAAAGATAGAAAGAAAGAAACTGTTGTGGCAAAAATTGTCTTATCAAAGCTCGGTGAGCACAAAATAAAAAAGACTTGATACCAACTCTGAGAGTTGTTGCACATTTATTTTCTGCAGAAAGGAGCAATCTCTGAACAGAGTGGTTAGACAGTCCGAAGGAGAGGCTCCCCGAGCGGAGAGCTGCACCTCCTTTAGACATTGACTTCAACAAAAAATAACCTGGGTGTTACTTGTGGTTTCAATCAGTTAAGGGCATATGTGAGGTCAGGTCAAAAAGTTGTCAAACAGGAAAGATGTTGTCTGTCTGGACATGTTTTTCACTGCAGACACTCTAACACAGTAAGCTGTCTCGTTTCACAAACACACAAATAACAATATATAAAAAACTGCATAGTAACAGTCAGTGCTGATATAAATCTTCCATCACAGAAACCATAGCTATGGTCACAGAAGACAACAATGACAGGGTGAGCTGACACTGACTCTCTGCTGTCACATTTCATTTTACTGATGGTTTACTTTTAAATCTCCTGCTGCTGTGCCCTCAAGCAAGGTACCAGACTTGAGGAGATTAATAACTTTGACTGTGATGACAAGCCTCAGTTAAGGGCATCTCAGGGTATATATTTAGTCATCACCACAGAGAGGAACAGTGTGTATCTGATCACAAAACAGTGGCAACTGAAGAGAGGTTAAGCAGTATTCACTATTTTTCATCTGTAGAGTGTCTTTCGCTGAATCATGTGTATCCAACACAATTTTACAGCAGTGTTAAGAAACAAGCTCAGCTTTGACCTCTCCCTGACTTATCCTTAATTGTCCCAAATAAATAAAGCTACTGCCAAAGCTGATGCTTTATAATTACTGTAATTCAATAATGATTAGAAATGTTTTATTCTTCTTCACTGTTCTATGAAACCATGTGTACTGCGTTGAAACTATCTGTAAGATCATTATTTATCTGTTTTTGTGTGGGTGTGTCTGCAACTAGACACATTTGTTTTCCCCGAGGCCATTTTAAAATGTCACGGTGGAAAGAAAGTATCCAGTGACCAATACAGGCAGCTCTGCTTAATGTGCCTGTAATTCCATCTGTTCTATATTTTCAGTCTCACACTGACACTGAGGGAACCTGCTGCCTGAGACAAACTAGATGGGAAGAGAATCTGGCTTCTTTTTGGTGTTTCTCTGTTGTGTAGGCCACCTGTGCTTTAGTGTTCAATGATGTTAGAGCATGTTTCTCCTCTACAGGACGGACATACTAACACAGGTTAATGGAGTGTAGAGGTCATGAAACATAAGACCACCATCCTATAACATGTGACAGTATATGTGTTTTATAGTTTGGTAACATCTAGCAACTGTAATTAATTATGACACCAGGAAAGGACAGAAAAATATGACATAATATATAGAGGTACAATGTCTATGTTAACACATTGGAGTGTACACAAAACATAGGACTTTTCCTCATGAAAGTCAAGTTCAAGTCCAGGGTGGGTGTCAGGGTTGCTCTCCCCTTCTTTTTCTCCCCTTCTTGTTTTCTGTTATAGGTCCCAGCTCCCATGGTGCGCGCAGCTGAGGCACATCCTCTATCAGTGGCTCCCCAGGTGCGACACAGCTGTGGCACGTTTACCTAACCACCCACGCCGCTACTTCAGGTACTGGCGCATGATCACTCGTCGCCAGTACGTTGCGGATGATCCTCTCATTCTTCGGCAGCTTAAGAGAAGCTACGCTTATCGCCAGCAAGACTTCTTCACCAACTCAAAGACTGTTTACTCCTCCCTACTCTTCAGTCTATACTCCCCTGGATTTCCCATCATATTTTGCTGTGATCTGATCCCTTTACTGTCTCCATTGTCTCTGCCTGAGTGAGCTGCTGCTAGCCAGTCATCTTCTCCTCCAAGCCCAGCCATCTATGCTCACCTGTCACAGCGCCTCTTCGCTGCCTCCTTCTGCCCTGCGCCTCCGTTTTCAGAACTCTACTCAGTGTGTTTCTCAGTAGGCTACGAGAATTGTTGCCAGAACCAATTAAGGAAAAGCATCATCACTCTGGGAAGACGAGACACTGATACTGGATATCACATAAGCACATTTACAGTCCTCTTTCAACCAATAACTGATGTCTTCGTCTTCACTAGCCATATTCTCCCTCCCCCTCCACCCCCATCAAGTTACCCTTGGCCTCCCTGTGGAGCTGTTTCTGAATCAGATGTCAGACTACCTTTCATCCACATGCACTGCCAAGAGGGGCGATAGTGTCCAGCGCTATGTTTCAGCTTGTGCTGTAAGAAAAACCCAACCAAATATTGCTACCTTACACCAAGGAGCAATCCAGTTAACCAAGGACACTTTAACATCCTCTGCTGACACATTATTACAAGAACCTGTGAAGCAGCACAAATCACCTCTGATCCTCACACCACAGCAGTGAGACAGAAAGAGAGCAGAGCAGCCTGGGTAACTTCATTACAGGACAATTAAAAACATGTGACCTCTGAATTTGTACTCCATAAATTAAGCTTTAACAAGACACATTAAGCATCTCAAGTAAAACTTTATAAACTGTAGACACTGATGTAAGACTGAAATGGAGTCACAGAGGTTTGATGGCTTCATGGTCCACTGGAGAGAATTGGCATTTTATGGCTTGATAATAAACACTAATGATACCAAGTCCTTCTCATTACTGTACACCACTTATTACAGAAAAGGTGTTTTTTTATATATATTTAATTTTTTTTTTTTGTTTTTTAAAATTTTAGGACAAGATTTACTGTATATCCAATGTCCAGCTCACAGTGTTTTTGGCCTCTAATCTCCAATACCTAAATTTGTGTGGTGAGTCTTAACAAGTACAATATAAGGGGCATTGTTTAAGAAGGAGTTCAGTCAGTTGTAGGTAGGAAACAGAAATAATAGTCACAAGTAGGAAACATAACACAGCATTCAATAGACAGTCGCATACTTTTGTGTTCCATGACAGTACAGACCTTGAGGAGGCTATAGCCAATAAAAAAAAGTTTGTAGTATTTTTTTTTATTTGTATAAGGTCTTTACAAGATAAGAATAAATTAGATCAGTTGACAAGTCCTTTGTTTGTCATCAGGTTTAAAATGATCGTATATCGAGTCAATACACAAGCATGTCCGGGCTATAGATGTGGATTTTTCATACAGTGTAAGAACAAGCACAACTTCATAAGAAAGGTTATCAAACAACATAATGACCTGTTAGCCTTCATCTGTATCGCCCAAACATAAGTGCTCTCACATCACTAACTTGACCACACTGTGATACACAGCAGACAAATGTGCATGAATGTACACTCTCACAGCTCATTAGCATAAAAATCAAGTTATGTTTTACCTGTATATCAAAATTCACATAGGCAGAATCAGGATGAGAGAGATTAGGAGACAAGAGCCCCAAAAACAGTGGAAGAAAGACAAAAATAGAATTACTTATACATATACAGAACCATCTTAAAGTCACTGCAGTAAACAAATCAAGTTTTATGTCTGGACCCAAATTTAGAAAAAAAAGGGCCTTCTGCTTATATACTCCCTGGTTATATTTTACTACTCCAATGGCAAAAAATATGACAATATGGTGACAGTTTTAACTTCGCCCATCGACACTCTGCCTGCACCATCTTTCCAGATGACATGTGTCACACGCCTAACAGTTGCTGTTATTTGAAGGTATGTTTTGGCAGTTCATATTTCAAATTTCAGAGGCGCAACAATATCAAAAGATTTCCTGAGTTTCTCATAAAATTAAAAAAAAAAAAAAATCATGCACCAATTGAGAGATGGGGAGTGATAGTGCTCATCAGGGTGGAAAATTTAATAGCAGCATTAAAAAAATGCTCCAGAGGGTGTAGAGCTGATGGAGTACCAGCATGTAAAAAAAAGATTAGAGACAGGGACTTAGAGATAAGCAGATGAACTTTCTACATGAATAACTCTCATAAAGAATAGTTATCCATAAAATGAGCCAAAGCTGCAAAGTAGTCCATAAAATAATCTTTAAAATCAGCATTTTAACTAGGTTCATGCTTCAGCTCCGCTAATCCAGCAGCTGAAAGCTCGTCTCTTTTTGTGTCTTTTGTTATCACCTAATTAGCTCATTCCTCCTGTAGCAACAGAGGATGAGAGGATCTCAGGTTACATGTGCCAGCTCTGCCTGGCATGGCAGCATGAGAGAGGTTGGCCTGACTTCAGGTGAGGAGGAATTAACCATAATAACAAACAGAGCCTGAAAAGATTGATGATTATACTATAACTAAATATCACTGCAAAACTGGTACTTAATAAAAAAAGATTACTCATTCAGAAAGGATTTAAGTTGTGTATTGACCACTTCTCTAATACTTTGACAAAGAAAGGATAAAGAACCATTAGTAGAAACCTCATAAAATTTATGGATAAAACATCAGGAGGAGAAGCAAATGGTTTCAGGCCACCAGTTGTCTTCATTAGGTCAGTCTGAGAACTTAAGTTCGAGATTAAAATGTGATTCTTAATATACAGCCTACTGTATTTACACCTTGCGCTGTCCATAAGTGACCAAATAAATACTGGGTTAAATAAAATTTACACAACATAAAAATACTGGTAATTGTAATATTTATTCATAGTCAACATTACTGACAGCAGGTAAAGTCAAAAAGGTTACATCAGGGAGTGGGAATGGCATGATTCACTGTAAGGGTCTTTAAGGTGTGTGTGATATTGTATTAGATGCTACCTCAGAACATGAATGTTGCCTCCATTTAAAGTACACTGTTCAAAGTAAACTGCAATTTTAATAATGCAAGTAAACCTGAAAACATTTGTTGTTGCTTCTGGGGCAAGCTCAGGTCTCTTTTGGAGGAGCTAAGCCCTTCTGGCTTCCACAGTGTAGCTGGCAGAAAAACCCTTATACTGTCCTTCCTGACTGCAGCTTTTTGTCATTGTCCCCCTGCTCCTGTCATCTGCTCTTCTCCACTGTCCAGATGAGATGCATTGCATCTCAAACAAGCTGATAGAGAGAGCAAAAAAGAGTATCAGCAGCTTGTAAGATGTGCCAGCGCAGAAGAAAAAGTCCCGGTATCTCGAAGTGCCAGTAATGCATACCAGTGCATGCTGTTAATGAGAAGAGTCACAAATAGGTTCAGATTGAGGATAAAGCCATGGCGATGGATAGTGTCCAAAACATGTTTGGTACAATGAAAAGTATTTATAACATCCAAGAGATCAGATTCAAGCCTATCTCTCTGGTTACCAACATGGATATTGAAGTTTGCTATAATACAGTCTCAGAATTTATAGTTACAGTGGAAATAAAATTAGCAAATTCAGCCAAGAAATCAGTGTTTGTTTTAGGCAGGCAATAAAACAAACCAAAAACATTGTGAGGTGGGTGAGAGATAATGTAAACAACTCAAAAGAAGTAAATCTTTTAGCTGCAAATCAGAGAACTGGCAGGTTTTCTGCTTCATCTCAGCCACTGAAAACTCATCTCTGTTTGTTTTCTGTTATCGCCTAATTAGGTTATGTCTCCTGTAGGAACATGATTGGGTTCTTTCCAGACAGTGCACCAGTCTCACTGCATGAGAGAAGCTGTCCTGTGGTCAGGTCTGAGATGGGGTGAAGAGAGTTTGGTCATATTAGCAGATGGAACTTGAACAGCTCAGTGCTTATTGCTCAGTATGATGCTGAGAAAAGATCAACATACGGCAGGACTCTGCATGATCTAACTGCAGTATAAAAGGTTAGCAAGAAAAAAGACAGACGAGTCCCATGTATTCACTGTGTAATAGTTAATATGTTGGAGAAAGGACAATCCAAATAGACTAGCACTCCTCACATTCAATAAAGAGATGGACAATTCACTTTAAAAAGTAATGTCCACTGCAAACAGAAGAGACAGTTACAGGGAAAAAGGAGTGAGAGTAAAGAGCACATTAATCACCAAAATTCAAAGCGACTCAGAACTGATGAACAAAAACTCTTTCGAAACTTGTTATGTAGGTAGTGTGAAGCAGAGGGAGGGAGACAAAAAACACAGTGATACTTCTCACATTTCTTTCTTATAGTTTTCAGCACACATGTTACCTCTTCATGTAGTCTGGGGTGTGTAGGTGTGAGGCTGTTTGTGAGGCTTTCTCCATCTTATTTGTGTGAAAGAGCAAAAAAAAAAATCCTAAGGTAACAGATTTTATGGAGGGAACATGGAACCTCAATAGTACATTACAGGCAGAGAGCGAGAATAAGGGAGAGAGAGAACAAAGGAAGACAAAAGTACAATTCTAAGTGGTTCACCAATGAGTAGTTAAAACGTACTGGACAGCAGAAAGCAAAAAAGCAAAAAGTGAGTTAAAGAAACTTATATTTACTGAAGAGTATACCTTTTCCTTTTCAGAATTTATACCATGGTGAGGCATATATTCACACAAGTTATATGTTTAATGCCTTGAAGGTTTAAAAGGGTAAAGGTCAATGAACTGGACATGACGTTTGCCATCAACTGTAGCCTCACAAACCCAGCTCAACATTGTCATCAAAGCAAAATTAAAGGGCATTTTCTTGGGCTGCTGCATTTCCACTATCGGAACCTAATGAGCTGTAGACCCCGTACTTCCCTTAAACATAACCAAGCATGGCCTCTGGGGTTGACGCAGACCATCCTGCTTTGTTTTTCCACTTTCTCTCTATCTGTCTCTGTTTAGAGGAGGGAGGGGCTGCTCCTCTCTCCAACACACACTCAGCTGGGTGTTTGCACACGTTGCTTGTAATGGTAATGCTTGAGGTGTGACGATATGGACATTTAACCAATCACCAGCGGCTGCTTTGCGCATACCCACCTGCCCTGGTCCCAGAATGCACCTCTAAAGCAGGCTGAGTGTAGTGGAAACAAACATTGAACCCGTGTCGAGTGTTACTCAACACGACACATTTTGGTAGGTTCCTAAAAAGGAAAAACCCCTTTGAGTGTCATACAGTCAATCCGTGTTTCATAAAGCCAGGAGAATAGACAGGAAAGACAGGGGAGGACGGAGGCTTTTTTGAATTTCAATCTTTAAATTAATCATATCCCCCTCCACTATCATCAAGAGGAAAGATAAACACTTCCATTCTTTATCTGATTAAACAGCTGAGTCATTTCTCAATATTTCTAAAAATCATCCTAGCAATCAAAATCCCTCCAGCTCTGATTGTTTGTTAAACACTTGTCTGAAGTGAGAGAAAGGATCAAGTGAGGCTCTTGTTTGCATAATTTCCTCTGCAAGTTTTAATCTGATCTCCTGTTTGTACGAAACGCAACACATTACCAGTTGACCAGCTCCAGACAACCACTGGAGATGAGATGGACACGACATGGAGACCATACAGTCACTGTTCAGTGTCAAGCATTAAAATGTGACAATTAAAATGAACTGAGATAATACAGGAAACAATGAGAGGTTGTTAGACAGTAAATAAGCAAAATGACTCGTGTCACGACTTGCGACCTGTCCAGGGTGTACCCTGCTTCTCGCCCGCAGCTGGCTGGGATTGGCTCCAGCGCCCCGTGACCCCGTTTGGGACTAAGCGGTTTAGAAAATGGATGGATGGATGGACTCGTGTCACTGGCAGCTTATAGCACATCTTGCGTTAATCTGTTTGCTTCCATATTTATACTGTCTGGAAAGGCAGGAATTTGTCTACCGTTTAGTGATAAGAATATGTAAAAGGAGCAATAACTGTGGTCCTGAGGATGAGTTAGAGATCACTTTTTAGACAAATTCAACAGCCTCCCCACTATAGGTGTGATATCACCACTATAGCCCAAGACCGTGTCATTGGTTCACTGTTTATCCTTCCTTAGATACTGATGGCAGATACTAACCACTGCAGAGCGGGAACACCCAGCAAGACCTGCAGTTAGGGAGATGCTCTGACCTAGTCGTCTAGAAAATCACAATTTGGCCCTTGTCAAAGTCACTCAGATCTTTACAGTTACCTATTTTTCTTGGTTCCAGCACATCAATTTTGAAGACTGAATGCTCACTTGCTGCCTATTATACACCACACACTGACAGGTGCCATTATAATGAGATAATCAATGTTAGTCACTTCACCCGTCAGTGGCCATAATGTTATGGCTATTCGGTGAATGTCATTTGTCCCTAGCCTTTGTTACAACCTGTCAGAAAGTTTCCTGAATTAATTCCCCTATGGTGGCGGGAGACGTGTCGCAAAATCCCTGTTATAACCCCAATTATAACCACAAAACACTTTGTAGAAATATTTTGATATGGTGAAAAGAACAATATCCATGGACAACTACTGTATATATCCTTGGTTAAAGGGGTCTTTACCAAGGCAGCCTGTCACAGTAACACACCCTGCTACACCACATGTCCTAACCCATTACAGTGCTTTTCTCCAGCGGACAAATGGAAACTCTTCCATCTGACAGGTGAAAGTGTGGAGGAAGCTGTTAAACCTGGTGAACTGTGACAGAGAACAGAAGTGACCCTCCTGCTTTTCCACTCCAATAAGTCCATCATGCTGGAAGGAAACCCTGATTCAACAGAACAAACGTGTGCTTCCATCAAGAGACACAAACAGGTTTTTGTCCACAACTCTAATCTCTGTTCTAGTTGAGGGAAAATCAATATGAGGAAAATCATTTCTGTCAATAGAAGTGAAGAAAAAAACCATTAGGATTATTACCAAGGATGCTTTAGAACCACTTCACAGTGTGAGCTCAATAAGGGACTTCTTTAACAGCTTCTGGTGTTATAACATACTAATCTGCATGTAAACAAATTTGTTACAATAATTTCAGACAGAACAGCAATCACATGAGCTGCAGTCACACCACAGGCTCCATTAGCTGCATTAATAGATAATTTCTAAATTACTACTTCCAACAAACATTAAGCAACATGCAGTCATCCCTGTGTGCAATGCCAGTTTGGACAAAACACCCACTGATTCAGAATTGAACTATTTGAACTGACTTCAGGTTTCACGCTGCTCAAGTGGGAAAACTATTACTGTACAATATCAACATTCTGAGCACTAAACGACATTAATAGAACGATACAAAACTGTGCTCAGCAGCTACAACACTGAACAAATTAGGATCTGTCTTGTTTAAATTCATTTAATCTTGCTTGGGTCCTTTGTCTCTAACTACATTTCTTCTGCTCTACATTTTATGTTTGTCTCTCATCACCTGTACAAGTAATCTGTCAACCTTGTAAACAACACAATAACAGCGTGTGTCAATGTTGAACAGCTACAATGACAGATTGAAAGCAGGCTAAATCATAAAGGGTTGTCAGCTAGACATTTAAACCAGCTGGAGACTGGTGGGTGTACACACTGTTGTGCATGTTCATTTTAAAGTTTTAAGCTCTTTCTCAGGGGAATGGGTCTTTCTCAAAAAGAAATATTGGCCTACAGTGGTGGTCCTGTGGCTGTCTCCCTTCACTGCTCGGTAAGATGTGACTGGACTCCATTCCAACCTATTATTCTTTTTTATATAGTTTTACAGCCATTGTGTTTTATTGGCTCTTATCAGACTCACCCCCTGCAGCAGAAGTCACACTACATTTCTCATATCTGATGCTGCCTGTCCTCTGAAACTTAAAGAGGTGCAATGAGCCTTGGTCAGTCTCTGAGACTGGATGGTTTGACATTTTGTCTTCAAAAGAAATTATATCCCAGGATCTGGGTAATATGTAATCCTTCAGAAAAACATATTCTGATAGATATGAATGAGACAAGATCTCCCCAAGTGAGACTGAGATTAATAAAGAAGCATTTTATGACTGTGTATCTACACAGGAGGCTTCTAAAGATGAGAGAGGAATGCAATACATACTTCATTTTGACACTACAGACACTTTCTAGGAATAATATTAAGACAGTGGCGGTATAAACTGTAAGGCAATACATTATATCAACAGGTCCTCCAACCTATAACACCCATATGGTCATTTGTTGCTTCCCTCTCATATGACCCACATAATGAAAAGAAGAGGGGCCAAAGTGACTTTTACAGATGGAAGTGCATCTTGCAACACATCTCTATTACTGTGCAGTGCCATGAGGCAAATAGCCATTAACTGTTTGACCCTCAGATAGTCTCCCTCCACTGAACCGGATCACAGCTACACACGGAACTCAGTGACTAAGACTGAGCCCCAATCACAACATGATACAAGCTTAAACTCTAGATTAAAAAGAAAACCATGAAAAAAAGAATCATGAGCACAATACCAAACACTGCTACTAAATATTTTTTATTTACAATATTTTATGTATATTTTCTGCAGCTGTTTGTTACAGAGGACAAGATAAATAAAAAAGTGAGTACTACTTAATACAGATGTCTTAAGTGTCCGAGCATTAATATGATGTGTTAATGCAAAAGTGATCCTTCTAGAGGGTGAATGGTTAATTTTCATTGACCTGAGTCAGGACCTCAATAGAGAAAATGCTCTCAATAGCAAATCACTCTGCAGTCAACGTCAGCTCCATTGGTTATGGTCATAAGTGTGTGCAGGAATCAAATGATTACAAATTAAATTAAATTAAAAGATGATGACATGATTCCTTGATTTCCCATGCGGCTCCTGCTTTCACACTCAAGTATTAACCGCTCCATATTTATCTAATACATTCCTTTAGTAAAACTCCAGTATTATTCTAGTATCAAAGACTTAATCTTCCCCTCATGTGCATTTTAATGAGACATAATTATAGCACTTTTGATTTCCCCAGAATCTTGCTGGTTAAATTCAAAGTCCAAATCAAACAACTGTAATGACATGTTTCAGGCAGAGAGAAGGAGACGAAAGTGAACAAAAGACATTCGTAACAAGCCACGAGTGAGTTTTTGTGTGTAAAGCTTTACTTTCTCTTCTGACGTCACACTTCTCAGAGGTTGTGTCCCAATCACCCCTCAGCAGACAGGAATACACCCAAACTTAGTAAAAAGGAAGAAAAACAAAACAACTGAAGACAAATTCTACATTAACCAGATTTGGCAAGGATATAGGACAGAATCTATACTGCATCATAATAGATTCTTTACCTTTACATTTTTACTTTTATTTACTTTTTATTTTACCTTTATTTAATCGGGATAAGTTCACCAAGAGGCCGCCTCTCTCTTTCTTTTTAGAAACCTTCACAGTTACACATTCACACCTGTAAGTTGCCCCGTACAACCACAAACTGACCTGTGGCCACTAAGTAGCTCTACTGGAGCGGTTGAGATTAAGGGCCTTGCTCAAGGGCACCACAGTGGCGTTAATGAGGATGAGTTAAACGTCGCTTTGTCACCTGTCCGACCCAGATCTAATCCTGCCGTTCCAGGAACTGAACCGGTGACCTTCCAGTCACAAGCTCACTCACCACATCGACCTTAACAGATAAATAATTAGAGCTGTCCTAAAGCCATAGTATGCTCGCATTATGTGACTGAAATGACCTTTTTTTCTCTTCCAAGTGACTCACATTTGATATTTTCATGGATGTATAAACAAACCCAACTGGATTATTTCAAATCTCATCTGGACTACAATACTTGCATATGTGGTCCTTCATCTGATTCATGATGTGTCCTCTGTTAGAATGATCTGATCTAAATTTGTTTTTGTTGTAGTTTTTTTTCACTCCTCTGCACACTGCCTGCCATGTGTGTACCATACGTGTGTGGCATGTAGTGATGACTGTAGCAACTGCTGTGCCGGTTTGACTGACAGCTGACAGATGTGCTCAGCAATGCCTGTTACCCAGTAACTCCACCATCTCCTTCTCATTACTTTTTCCTGCTGGTTTCTTGATTTTAAACTCTTCACTTATTGCACGACAAATCTCTGCCTCAACAACATTCTGTGAGTTTAAATCTTTAACACAATCAGTGGTGTCACCTTTGTCTGAGGGATTCTGAAACCAAATGTGGTTAAAGATTTTTATTAACAGATCATTAATCAATAAAGGAAAGGTATTTTGTGGACTGGCCCTAAAGATCGGTGTCCACTCATTTCAAGTTTAAATTGTAGACAAAAATTGCTTGCAAATTATTGATTCTGCTTATTATTCTATTTTAGATGATTGACACTTTAGGGTCCAAGCTCTGATGAACAGAAATTGTCCAAATGCTGCAATATCCCATGTGAAAATGAAGATAAGAATGTAAATGAAGCGAGAATGCTTAAAGTAGTTTATCTATCCTGGCTCACAGTGATCGTCACTGCTCCGACCTGTCCGCCTTGTGCTCATAACTGAGACCCTTCATGCAATCAGAGATTAATGAACACATTAGCAGTTCACCTTTTGACACTGGATCCCCCAAAAAACATGCAGAGATTTGGTGTGAGATGAACAACTTTAAGAACAGAGTCAGCCTGTATCTCCCCCAGCAGCCAGATATTTCATCAAAGGATGTTAGAATGCACAGCTTGTTAGCAAACTAAATACAGTAACAGTCAAATGTATGTCAAATTAAAGTGTGAACGTTCAGTGATCTTATTAAAGTTGCCACGATATTGGATAATGGATTGATTGATCTTAGGTAAAGAAAACAGCTAAAATCAATAAAACGCTTGGGAAGAACACGCTATAGTATATGTGCTCTATACAATACTGTCAGTGTATGAGATGCAACTTCATGTTTGTCTGTAAAAACACAAGTCATTTGATCTGTTCCACAGTGTAACTGAGTCTGGTGAAAAGGATTTGGTCTTGTTATCAAGCATAGCCAAATACCTCTAAATCCAAAGTTAGCATGTGTGGTGTTTCCAGCTGTGCTCAGTTATGAAACTCCAAAAAAAAAACAAAAAGAGCAACAGTTTTCAGTCTTGGTGCTTCATTTCTCAAAACACAAAAAAAGCTCTGGCTCTGGACAAGAGATCACAACTGTTTTGCTAATGACAGGACAGAAAGGTCTGAGAGCAACTGCAGCTGCCTGAAAATTCCTGCACATTAGTCATGTGGTCAATAGTATTTAACAGGAAAATTTACATGGTGGGTCTTTGCTTTTGTTTGTCTCAAGTTTATTTGACTTTGCTTATTGTAACATATTATCTGAATCTTTAGGTACCTATTTGCAGAGAAGAATTATGTAGGTATTTAAAGCCACATACAACATGTTGTTTGCATATTGCTTTGTCCGTTTGTGAGGCCTTGTCTACTCTACATTGTTTGGAACTGCCAAGAGGCAGCAATCAGCCTTTCTTCCTTTTCAAAAATACACATTTTATTGTACTAAAAGTGGCATTTAGCAAGTTAGTGTTACGAATATATTTCATTGCAACAATGCAGTGTGTGTACAGAATGCAGCATTTGTGCCCCATAGTTTGGCATTCATGGAGATCCCTGGGTGAAAAACATATTACTGTATCTTTTTAACCTGTCATTTATATTTACCGTGTATCAGACAACTGAATCCCATCAACGGTGGATATGTGTGAGTTAGTCCATCACTATGTGAGAAAGTGAGGGACAGATAAAGAAGGAAAGAGGCAGCAAGAGCATGGGAGCTGAAGAAAAAGACAGATGAGTGTTAGGTTGTGGACTGACAGCTATAATAAAGACCTGTCTAGTGTGTGTGTGTGTGTGTGCATGTGAGAGAGAGAGAGAAAGAGAGAGAGAGACTGTGTCCCTCTTCTGAGCTCTTCTTCAACATACCACTGTCTTTGAACCACACCGACTAACGATCCACAGTCACAGTGAACAGCAGAAACGTGGTTGTCATTCTGCTGATACTGAGAAGTTGCTCTATTGTTCTCTTCATTATGTGACACAGTAAATTCATTGCTGTGAAACAAAAACATTGCTAGAGTTGGCAGTGAAACATCATTTTGGCAAATAGCTGCTTTGGTAACTACTGAAATTGCTCTAATATTACACTGATGATTTTTATAACCCATTAAACCTTGATGAATGTGTCCTCACTAACTACATGATTAGTGTTTTGCTTTGGCTCAGTATTTGAGGAATTAAAATCACTGTTAATGTGAAAGTAAACTGGGAAATGGCGCCAGTATCAACGAGTGAACATCACATTGAGCATGTTATCGGTTTAAGCAATGTTTAATTAATTCCTTTTCTATTACCTATTCAACGGTTTAAGTGCAAACAGACCAGATCAGCTACCTGAGTTTCAACTGGTGTTTGTAATAATCACGAAAATTGGCTGGTAATCTCTGGCTAATGAGGGCGGCCCTTGGAACAGAAAAAGTCTGCAGACATTAGAAGTTGAACCAAAATGCAACAACCCTTCCATGAGCTGCCCTGCAATAGGGAAACCCTGCAGAGCTTTAACTGATTGTCAGCAATGAAGTGACATGAGGGTGTGTTGACAAGGCACACATCCACTGTCATCATGGCAAAATGCAAAGGCATTCCAGCTGCTGGGCTGAAGTAGCTTTTCTCAGTGTGCTGTTTGCTTTCAGTTTTATAAAAACAGGGCATTTTCTTTACTAGGAAGCTCTGTGAAGGACTAATATGCCTGTGTGTTAGATAATGTCTGTTTCACATTCAAGACCGACATCCAAAGAAAGCGAGATGGAGAGCAAGATGTCCTGACAGGTGAAGAGTCATAAACATCCAGAGAGACAGCATGTTAAGGGTCAACACTTCACTGCCTACAAATGTGTGTGTGTCTACTTAATAAAAGCAGGATTTCATGAGACGCTAAAGAAATCAGTGACTCCTATAAACATAGCATATCACGACTTTATACGAAGTAACAATTGCCATAAACTGATTAAATAAAAGACTAATTAGGTAATAGGATTTGGAAAGCAAACACAGTCCAGGTCCAACTCAGCCCTCAGTACTTACAGTTTATCATACCTGCCTGTTGGTTGGAAGCACAACCTTTAAAAAAAAAAGACATTTAGCAGTAAGTGAAATATCTTGCAAATACCATTAAAAGCACTTTAGATTAAGTTATTGTAACTAAATTAAAAATGTAAATGAAGCTGAGCAAAACACAACTCCCCTCTTGTGTGGAAACAATAAAAAAGTGTCCACCAAAGAACTGTGAATCATGTAGAGAGCTGTGCTTTATTTAAAGGAGCTCAAGTGTTTTGTACTGAAGACAGAAGCACTGGGGTCACTAAACACTAACTGATTACAGAGTTGTCTCATGTCACTGACAATCCACAGACATGATCAAACATATATTAAATATGACACTGCTTCCCTGAGCCCCAATTCTCCAGGCTCCTTGACTGCATTTGAAGATGGTCCCTTGAGAAAATGATGAAATGAGGAACAAAAGGGAAATGGCTGAGCATGGCATTTACACAGCCACAAATACCAAACTGTGTAAACATCTCCTCATCTGTCTTCAGCCTGCACACCTCTATCAATCATCTTGTGCTTCCTGTTTTGAAAGTTCATGTCTCTGGTTCTTGAAAGACTCCAATCAAAAATATATAGTTACCAGCCAATTCCACTCTGGTATACAGTAGTGATGGTAGCCAGTAAGTCTAGCATAATGGGAAACAGTTGAAGAGAACTGTTGAAACTGTTAAGCCAACAGTTTACAACCGGGGGGGGGGGGTTTACTGATATGCTAGCAGTCTCATCACATTAAAATTCAAAGGATGAACAGACATCAAGCTGAGGTTAATAAATGTAAAGCACCAAAGCTCTAGGATCTTTTCGTTAAGTAAAAGTAAGCAATGTAAAAGTACTGTATTAAAACTAAAAGTCCTGCATTCAAATTTCTACTTAAGAAAAGGTATAAAAGTACCATTAGCAAAATGCAAATTGATACAGCACTTGAGTAAAGCAGTTAGTTGTTCAAGGCTAAAGAAGATATTCTGTATCATGTAGTGGTCAATGTGACAGTAAGATGGCAGAAAAAATGACACAGTCATCAACATAAGTGTTGCATTGTTGTCCCTCTTCCTTTTCTTAAGTAGCTATATTAAAATGTTAGAATGTTACGTTAAAGCTCAAAGACCTCACACACGCAGGTACAAATAAATAAGACAACACAGGATTGAAGCTCTTTACTTATATTAGTTTCACCTTTATTTAGAACTACACATACAGCCACTTCTATTCCAGACCTGTATATTCAAAGACATACTCTCTCTCTGTACTTTATGCTCTGTCCATTTAACATCATTAATGTGAAATACCAGTTCTATTCTTCGAGCCATAAAACCTCACTATACAACGCTTTGTGAGCTCATTTCATTCTGATGGTTTTTATATCCCCCCTCTCAGTGTCTCTCAGCCCTTTCCTTGTCTACAGTTTATAACATTTTGCTTTAGATGCTTTATTATAAAGAAAGAGGACCACTTTATTCCATCTGTGTGAAACCACTTATTTACCAAAAGTC
Organism: Monopterus albus; assembly: GCF_001952655.1. Taxonomy (NCBI): domain Eukaryota; kingdom Metazoa; phylum Chordata; class Actinopteri; order Synbranchiformes; family Synbranchidae; genus Monopterus; species Monopterus albus. Next base: position 555,944 of record NW_018127888.1, on the reverse strand, counting down.
TGTGAAGAAAGCTAAGTGACCCTCAAAACTATTACCTTTATATGGTGTCAGAATAAATGTTCAATGTGCTTGCATTTATACCTAATTTAATTCCAAACCTTAATCAGAATTCTTTGTGAAACTATGGGGAGCAGCGGAGGAGGAGTGGATGTGCCTAAATAATCTAAAATTCCTTCATTTTTCTGCTAATTTATCATTGTTGTTGACTCCTCAAACAAAGCACTCAGCCTAAGAGAATAAAAGAATCATTAGAGGCGAGCTGAAAAATGCAGCTAAATGACCAAAAATCATGCAATAACATACCACCTCTCTCATCCCTCAATTATCTATACTGCTTATCCTGTAGAGGGATGCTGGTGTGTGTCAACTCACACTACAGGTGAACCTGCCAGTCTTTGGAAAAGCCAGCAGGTTCAGGGAAACATTCGAACTCTACACAGGAAGATTGCGGTTGGCCGTGAGGGTCGAACTCTGAACCTACTGGGTGTCAGGCAACATTGCTAACCACTTCATCACTGTGCCACCCTATGACAAGCGATAAATAGACTAACTTTATTAAGCCCCAAGGGGAATTTCTGGAAATAATTGTAAATATTATACAATAAATAATATGCAAAAATAATATTGTGAATGTTATATTTTTCTCCATGATGAAAGAAGAAGGTGCATTAGGTCACAGAAAAAGTACATTTAACCTTTCAGGTTTATACTTATTGTTAATGGTATTTATAGATAATTAAAGAAAGTGTATGCGTTCCTGTCTGTGTTTGTCTGTTTTTAGTTTGACAATTACAATCATTTGTTTCCCCTAAGACCATTTTAAGTGGTTCTAGATAAAACAAAGTACAGTCATTACCGCTGCGGCGATGCAACCGGTTCTATATTGCCGAGTGTCAGAGTGACACTGGGAGACTGAGAGCCACTGATAATTTCAAGAAAAAAAAAATGTAGCAGAAAAAAGCAGGCTAATGACTTCAGTGATCATATTAAACTATGTGTGTTTGTGTGACATGGAATCTGTGTGTTTCTCAGCATGGAGGCTACTCCCAGTGAGAGAAAAACAAGCATCATTTAGCAGTTTGACGGCCTCCATCTGGGATGATGAGAGAGCAGGAGACAGATGGGGTTAAACATCATTCTGTTTTATTTTTTGCCATCTATTCAACTTTCCATTTTAATGACAAACTTACAGCCCTGTCTTTCTCAGCCAACTTGGTTCACCTTTCTCTGGTAGTTGTAATAATAGTATGTTAGCCGACAGCTGGCTTCAACTTCCAGAGACACAGGTATAATAGCTAGTTTTGTGTCCCTGAGGAGGCTCTTTAACCATAAAATAAACAAAACTACTGATTTTGAAGGAGACGGCTGAGATCAAAGTCACTTTGGCTGTCAGATAAAGAAAGGCGGCTTGTACTTCTATCACCACAAAAAGCTGTGACTCACACAAAGACATGTCCAGACAACCAAGGACAGTTTTACAATCACTTATGCTGCTCTAATAAATTTTTACAAGAGTCACTGAAGCAGCACAGATATCCTCTGACGCTTACACAGAGGCCAACTTAAAACCAATATAAGTCACCTCTGGGTTTATAATCCATACATTGAGCTCTAACAAGACAATGAGCATTGGAAGCAAAACTGTATAAATTATAGACACTTATGTTGGAGGTTGAGAGAAATTCAGGGGGATTGGAAAATATCTGCAACTCTGCAATTGTATCTAATGGGTGAAATAAATATAAGCAAAGAACTTCAATCCATTTAGTGTACGGTCTTTTTTGACACACATGTAGTAATGTGTGGTCGTGCTAGCAGAGCTACTAATAACTTTATGACAAAAACAATGTGGTAAAAATGAATCATGAAAGTGCACAGATAATTCACAAATTCATTGAACCTCTCTTACAGTTGGTGTCACAGCTCAACAGGTCCTCTGACCTAAACGACCGTGCACCCAATGATATGACGCCTCCTTGGTTATCGCCATACGACAGCAGGAGATATACAAAGCGTATAACTGTTCATGATATGACAGCACTGTGGTATAAGTTTGGTTAGATTTATGAGAGCATCATGGTTTGAGTTTAAATGTTGTTCTTTGTTAATGTAAGAGGATGTTTGTTGTCATAGTTGCAAGCATACCCATTATGGTCAACATTATATGGTTAAGAGGCAAGGCCATGGTTAGAAGAAACAATGTTGACTATCGGTTTGAAAAGGGAAACAAACAGGTCTCCCCATGTTTGTCACCATATACAGTAACTACGTCACTCGACTTCCTACATTGCTCTTGCATTAATTATTATGGCCAAAAGGGCTTTAACACAAATATGTCATTAGCAATAAGATATTAATTATAGGTCGCCGCCTCACAGTTACCCACATTCACACCTGGAAGCTGCTCAGTTGGGGTTAAGGGCCTTGCTCAGTGGCACCACAGTTAACCTGAGGCTGGGAAAAGCATTGCTTTTTCATGTGTCCCACGCACATTTAATTCTGGCTTCGCTAAACTTTAGGTCACCACTGCCCATGTTTATATTTAATGGAAGGACAGTCTCTCAAGATGACAGAATAGTCATTACTTTTCCATGTAACCATTTGAATGAATTACTGTATTTAGCAGTTAGCAATTTGCCAAAACAAAATATGGATTTCACTTTTTCCTTTAAAAAAAAAAGTACACACCACAAAAAAGAAATGCTCGCCTCTCTATTCAGTATGTTCTTTCAGGAATCATCATGAAGACATTAAAAACATGGAGGATTGGCAAGAAAATGGTACAGCCAAACTGCCTGTAATTGTTTAACTGCTGTGATTTTGTTCATTACATTCCTGGACCTGGAACAAACACCAGCCTGGAGAATATAACTAAGAACAAATCAGGATTTGTATTGATCAATTTAGTTTTATTTTATCTTGCTACTGTTGTGGATAACAGAGATGCACATAAAAATTAAAATGCAAACAGAGGGAGAAATGTCAAGGTTAGTATGGACATAAAATTATATGCTGATTGTTATCACAGACATTATTTATGTCTGCCTGTTTTGGTTCTTGGCCCCCTAAGGCTGATATAGAGGTCTGTGGAAAAGTATCTTGGCAAAAAATACCAACACATTACTCAAAGGGAATTACTTACTTTAGTTTTTTTATTCTGATGCATGCTCTGACATAACATAAATTACAATTACCTATAGAAGAAAGTATGTGTGTGTGTGTGTACCTCTTAAAATATGGATGTTAGTAGACACATTAGGGTCTCATCTTTCTGCACAAACAAACTCCTTTTGTGTTTCATTCATCCAGTCAGCTAAAAATATTCAGTTTCACAGCAATCAGCCATAAACATAATGCATCATATAAGCTGCTCCACACAGACCTAGAGGCATTTGGAGCAGGCACATAATTACATTCATCAAAGGCCAAATGCATTTTCCGATTGTCTCGTTCTTCAGATTAGATGTTGTAAAGCCCCCAGCCAAACAAGAAATGCGTGCCCCACTTTACTCCAATGCAGCAGTCAAGTGCTTCACGACTGTGCAATTCATAATGGTTTCATTTACCAATGTACAGTTTTAAAGGAAGCAGAGACCTTACAGAAATTATTTTACTGTGAACTTTTTCTGTGTGTGTGTGTGGGTAGAGGCACTCGGGACTTAACCCGTAGGAAGTCAAGAATCATAAGAGAGTCGTTCTTCACTCTAAAAGCTATTCTACGAAAAATAAGAATGACATTCACAGAAAAGACACTCAGTTCTGCTGTCAAAAATACACTGGATGAGTTGCATTTCTATTCCTTTGCCGAGTGCTCCTCCATGCTTTCAGAAAAGACCTTGAAATCCGCTCCCAAAGAAGCTCTCATTTACTCATCTAGATTCAGAAAAGCAAAACTTTAACATCACTCCATCTGTTTAGAGCTGCAATCATGGAAAGTGAAGAACGCACTCTGCCAGGGAGTGAAGCCTAAAACCTAATTCAGCAGAAATATAGTTCATAACCTCTCAGACACAATGATAATAATGTTTATTACTCCTCCTCAAGTGTGTGTGTTCTTCTACTTGCTATATAGTGAAAACCAAAAATGTTTTTTTTTGCAACAGAGTGAGGATGTTTTGGCTGGTTCTCACTTTTCAACTAGGTTAAGACTTGGTTTTAGGATTTAGGATAGAATTAGGTTTAGATTAGGTATTAGGCTTATCACTAGGCATTTGGTTCTGATAGGGCTAGAGAATGCATCATATCAATGAGTGCCCTTACAAAGACAGAAGTACAGGTATGTGTGTGCAGACAGATGCTAAGCCCACTGCAGCCATCTAAAAGTACTTAACACTACAATCTGTGTTGTTCTAAAACTATACGACATAATGTTTAAAGATGGCTACTGATGTGAGATCTATATGAATTTGTGACGGTATGCAGCACAGCTTCTGGTATTAACATTATTTCAGACAACTTGATATGTGTGCTATGAATTTCCACCCTCTGTGTATTAAGTACAGCAGAGATCCTAGATGCATATACGGTAGTATGTGCAGAATCCTTCTTTCTCTCTCTTTTTTTATTTTAACCTAAATCTCATTAAAGTTCCATTAAACTGCCTGCAAATTAAATTAGTCTTTGATTTAGCAGAAGAGAAAAGCATGATGATGACTTTAACTTAGTTTAATAAGTACAGAACTTTATAAACAGAAACTCAATCCACACACTCCCCACACTGTTTAGCTGTTGATGGAAAAGACATTTTATCATTTACTTCCTCCACTTAGGCAGCCTTCATAATGTTTCCCTGCAGCCCGGCTTATGAGTAGGAAACAGGCCACAGTGAAAAGTGGCTTATGACGCATCCCCACAGAAATGACAACAATTCAAATGTGCAACTGCAAACAATGCTGTGTTAAAAACAGAACGAATATGTAGCAAGTTTTAGTTTGTTTTATTGTCTGGAAATTGCATTTAATAACTTGAACCAGACAAAATAACCAAACTTCAGTTTATGCACTTTCACATTCTGTAGTGAAGCATCTGAGCATTTACTGTACTACTGCTCAATGTGATGACAAACACACACACACAACAGACTTGGAATTTGCACCAAAATGACCCCAAACCAAATCAGTCTACTAACCTTAACCACTGATGGATAAATGCAAAAAAGGATAAAACCTGAAACCAAGTCATAGACAGACAGATACTTTATTGTCATTGTACAAAAAATATACAATTAAATTTATTCTACTAATCCTAACCATGTCACAATCTACAGAAGAAGTTATCAAATTTAACCCAACAAGCGTCGGCCCACGCCTCGCCTTTGGCCCTCTACCCTAAACTGATTAGTTGTCGGACAAGACGGGGAGGGACATCGCAACGAATTTTCTTCACTTAACCATCAGAACTAAATGCCTGTGTTATGGTAGCCCCCCTCACCAGGAGGGTGAGAGAGGACTGAGGTTGGACTCAAGTTTGCAGACCCAGGTGCTAGGGGGAAAAACATGACGGTAGCAGGTAAATAAAGAGAACACAAAGTATCAGAAGAATATAACATGGGAACGTACAGTCTGCATATAGGGTAGTGTAGCGCATATGTAGTGTGATAGAGTCAAGCCAAAACGCACAGTGTCTGTCAGCGTAGCATTCTACCCCAATCTAGGTTGCGCAGTACATAGCTAATGTTCCGGCGACAACGGAGCGTCTGCCAGAGGTATAAGTAAGGAGCAGGTAATCATTGGGATGCACCCCAGCTGTGCGCCTCAACAAACCAGTCGCTAATTACTGGAATGCAACACAGCTGAGGTGCAGAGCCCACAGGATAGAGAGAGCAGAGGAGAGAAAGACGGAGGAGAGGCAGCGGCCACTGAGCGGCCCTGACAGCCTGACTAAAACCTTTACCCCAACATTCAACCTAATTCTAACCTAAACCCTAAAACCAAGTCTTAATGCTATGAAAGCGATTTCAAAAAGTCAGAACCAGCCAAAAAGTCCTCACTCTGTAGTAATAAGTACTTTTTGGTCATCACTATGTAGCAAATATGAGAACACACACACAAACACACACAAATACGCAGCCTGTCTAGATACCAGTCACAGTAGAAGGGAGGAGAGGCAGCTGCTGAGTCCCAGGAGAGACGGGGATCAGAGACAAAAGCCTTCTTCTTGTTCTCTCATTTTCTTGGATGGATTTCCCACCAGTGCAACCCATCACATACAGCACAGCTCACTGACTGAGGCTGCTACTTGTTATGTACCTGGATTCACCTGTTGTTCACATAACAAGATGACTGTGTGGTGATGTGACAGAATGCTAGAGGATGATCTGGGTTTTTCAAGTTTAACAAGATTTTAGTGAACTCAAACACATTAGCATATCATTCTGTGTAAAATATCATTTAACCCTAAAACATCTTAGTTGTTACAGTTGAATTTATGTGGTTCATTCATAGAGAAGAACAAAAAGGAGCAATCCACAAGTGATTTAATATGAGGTATTCTAAGTCATCAGTTTCTTTGGATTGGGACATTTCTTATGTAGTCAAAGTATCAAGTAGCAGAAAATGAAAATACTCAAGAAAGTACAGGTAGCTCAAAATTGTACTTACAGTACTTGAGTAAATTTACTTAGTTGCTTTTCACCACTGATTATAAAATGATTTACACATTAACAAAATTCTACCAATAAATGAAAGTACCACTTTTTCACTGCATTTCAGACTTGTGTGTGAGAGGCAATGTATATTCTATTAGCGTTATGAAAAATGTCAACACTGTTTATCCCATGTTTATGTTGAGTATAAAATGCACACTATTGAAACTCTCTGTCATACCTGTATTCAACCCTTCACTATTGCACTGATGTTCTGCCTCTCCTCGCACCATTTTAATAAAAACTTGGGTAACAGGGTCACAGCCTCACTTTTATATGATGACACATGTTTGTAAGTTAGCATATGACTATACAGTGAGGATCAGAGTAATTAGTTTATAAGGACAACATGTTATCTATTGAGAATACTAAAGACTTCCAAAGAGTGTTCTCTTCTTTTTATCAGATGTATTTGAAGACATTTATTATTACATCTATACGAGATTAAAATTCAAACAAATGCTTTGAAGATTTAAGCGCTAGGCCTCCTATCCATCAAGTGTCAGGTTACATTGTAGAACCTACAGCACAGTACATTGACCTTGGTGCCTACAGTTACACACAGCACTCCCCTCACTTGGTGCTGTGCCCTGCAGAACAGTAACATAACGGTAAAGTTACAGATACTCTATGAATGGCAGCATGATATTAATGAGTCAGAGATTGTCCTGAATAAATAAGCTTCTTTGTCCACTGTATTTCTAGTGACTCCACCCCAATGGCTTCATCTCACTGGACCACCACCTGAATATGTATGACTGTATTTATGATTTTTTTTCGTCTTGTCTGTTTATACAGCAGATGTTCTTCTCTTCCATATAAATATCCCTGGAAAAATGTCTGGGTCATTAATTCTTCCTAAATGACGATCACTGTATCCATCTGCTGTCTCTGTGGAGCAGAGAGTGTTGTCAGTACAGTATGTTCAGCTGTACAGGAGGCTGTTGTTGTTGAAGGAGTCACAGATGTCATGGTACCAAGGCAACTATAAATTGGATTGTGCAAATGTGTTTGTGTCCATTTCAGTTTGTTCAGACAGTGCCAGAGTCCATCTATCTCAGCTCATTCAATTTCTTCAGCAAAACAAAATGTATGTGACATGTGAACCTACAGACAATCCTGTCTGTCACTCTGGTCTCTGTCAGTTATTGATTCTGAAAAACTGTGTGGAATTCATTTCTTTTCAGCTGCCTAGAATGAATGATGACCACAACCTCTGCTCCCTGTGGAGATAAAAAAAACAACCCAAAAACTATCAAACTGGACTAACAAACTACCTTAGAAGCCAACAGGAGATACTGAAAAGATTAAATTTTACACTAACAAAACTGCAAGTTCCTTAAAACTTCAATTGCAAATGTACAAAAATCCTACATAAACATACACAATTCTCCCCAAATTGCCTCTCACTTGTAAATAATGACTTGTGAACATTAAGTTTTTCAACATTTCTGTAGCAGCAAAGTTTTGGTTTTTAGAACCATCTGTAACCCTTTAATGCATCACAGTGTGTTTCTGCAAATACTGTGCGTGTGAAACCCAAGCCAGATGCAACACGCTTTGCCAATTTGTGTTGGTGACAAGATCAATATGTTGGAACCTTTGAATTTAAGGATTTCAAAACCCCTGCACTTAACAGACAAACTGCCTTCTGTAAAGAATGCAGGAAAAGAAAAAAGACACAGGGTCGACGGGTCAGCATGATAAATGAGGGAATGTCATATAGGTGCCCCCAGACATAATATAGACTGAAGGTCTCTGAATTTATAATACAAAGAAAATGAACCCACTCGTTTGAGTCTAAACTCACTTGTGTTAAAGAAATGACCTAGCAAAGTAATATAAAATGGCACAGCTTGCATCTAATATAAGAAGTCACTTTGTGTCTCTTTATTGCAAATACAGTAAAATAGTTATAATTCTGAAATTACGGTTGCAGTTTTACATGAACATCTACTGTAAGACCTAGATTACTGACATATTTCTGTGTTGCTTTGAGGTGACAATGCCAATCACCTGAACCACGGTGCCAGCCAGCAAGAGAGCAGCAGAGCTAAATCCTCAAATGAATATTAATCCAGCTATATTATCTTGTAACCTGTGTTACTGTTATTCAAATGTGTGCATCATTTGTGCTCAAGTAAAAATTCCATCTAAAGACCATAAAGTAGATCTTATTTTATCATAGTGAAACAAGGACTGGCCAGAAAAACCAAGAGTTTCACTCTGTACACCAGCTACGTTTTCACCACCACAGTTCGATACAGAGCCTGGTCTGACTCCCAACTCCCTATCAATCTCATGATCTTTGTTTTTCTCCCTCCCCACCTTCTGTCTTAATCTTTCACATCTTTTCATTTGTCTTATCCCTGTTTCCATTTTCCTTTCTATCTCCCTCATTGTCCAGCCTACATTGGCATCAACCACCCCTTGTGTGTCCGTTCAATCAGGTCTGAAACATGTTTGCATGCAACATTGCCACCTGCATTTTATGTCGGTCTGCTCTGCTGCTTGTTCTGTCCTCATCTGTATTTTGCTATTACTTGTACAAAAGAGCTGCATGGGACTGTGAAGCTTTAAAGAAACACAAATAGGGTTTGTTGTATTCATAACACACACAACAAAACTGGATAATCTGACATGGGGGGAAGAAATATAGTCTTTACAATGTATTTCTGTACATTTTCTCATAACATAGTCCATCGAGTTAAGCCTCCGCCAATCCAATTTACAGCACCGTCCACTTTTCCTGAGTTTCATTTTCCATGGCAACTGGCAGTAGAGAGGGTGTGTCAGTGGGTAGGATTGATTACTTTAAAAAATGACTTCCCGTTGAACCAGACCTTTTACGCGTTAAGTAACAGAAACTTACATATTCAGAATGACAGAGGTGGAGGAGGAAGTAAAATGACTCATTCAAGAAAGAAGTGTACTGTATGATAAAAGTGCAGAACCAATACCTCAGCTAAAAGCTTGTAATTCTTCTCCCTGGACTCCGAGTTGCATCTCCCTGTGGGAGACAGCGAGACCTGTCACCCACACACCTGGAGAACAGACTCATGTTGTCTGGCAGAGACAGCAGGCTACACACCTCTCTCACATTTTCTCTCTTCCGGCTGCTCTCACCTCCCTCAGAGCCTCATTTCATCTTCATCTTCCTCATGCTTTTTCTCCAAGTGGAGTTTTCTCACTTTCTCTCCTCTGTTCCTTTGCTGTCTGATTAGTTCTAATCACAATGTTAAAGCAATAATATACAGGATGTCAGTGCAGAAACCATCCCGATAGTCACAGGTCTACACGCCCAACTTCATGACTGAAGCATGTTTGTAAGGCAGGATCAGGGGGAACTTCACTTTTTAGTTTTTCTACATGATGAACTGTTGTGTTTGTGCAGCCTGCACAAACTCCAGTCTGTCAGCTGTTGTGGTTAAAACTGTTGTGTGAAATGAGTTTTAATGCCACACACACACAGTCTCTCTCAAAATTCTAATTTTAGGCATGAGGATTATAGTTCTTGAAACCGTGTCTGCATAGAGGCATAAACATGGATAAGAACTTTTTATCTCACTCTTGTAAAGCTGCTTGTTTATTTAATATATACATTGCTTATATAAATAGTTGCAAAATGAAGTGCATGAGCTTGATTTGTACTCCCACAGTTTGGACAAATATATCATAACTATTATATTAGATATGTCAATAGAAATAAAAACAAAGGTGCATCTTCATTATACGTTTCATTTTGGTGAGATCATTAACTTTCTCTAATGCCAGAACAGTCATCCTTATATATGACCTTTCCAGTATCGTCCAGTATTTGTCTCCAACAGCAGCTCATCTTTCTCTGGCACAGCCTACAACACTAACCTGCTAAATGGATTAAGATGGAAACATTTTTTACATGTAACAGCCCAGTGAAGGAGTGACAGTAAAATCAATTGACATTTCTGGACCAAAGTGATGGATCACAAGACAGACAGAAAGCTCACCTTGAAGAAAAGTTCTCACTATAAAGCTTTACTATGAGTTAGAAAAGGCGGCAGAGGGCTTATTTTAACAGAGGCAGATAGATTGGTGTTATTTGATCATTGTTTCATCATATAATCAAAATGGACTGCATAATTATATTAATCCCAATAGGCTTAAACACAGTGCAGATTTTCAGCCAACGCCGTCACTATGTTAATGAGTGGAGTGGATGTGTCTGCCTGTTTAAAGTGGATCGCTGCTTTCCCCCCTACACCCACTTTGTGACACCCACCAACCAACACTCACAGACTGCTGATCAGCTATTCCTAGATTTTCTATTGATGTTCGGTCTCAAATAGAAACGCAGCATGAAAGTAGCTGGAGTGAGTCACTGAATCAGAATTCCTCCCGAAAGGCCTGAAGAGGAAAAGCCTGTACTTGCTCTGGAGAACATTTACTGTACAACACGAAATGATGTTTGATGTACCGAGTCACAGGGTACACACACATGCTGTGTTTTCTTTCCTTGTGGGGACTTTACAATGACTTACATTCATTTCCTGTAGACGTATCCAAACCTTAACCATAACCACTACTTGCCTAACCCTAACCTAACACCTAACCTCACCCTAATCTTAAAACATGTTACCACCCTAAAATTCTGCGATTTCCACAAGAACGGCCGAGTCCCCACAATGTGAGTTTGAGAACAGGTTTCGTTCCCCATAATGTAAGTAATACAAAGGAACACACACAAAAGTGAAGTAAAGTGAAGTAAAGAAAATGAACAAACTAAACAAAGAAAGACAAAAAAATGAACAAAAAAATAGAAAATAATAGGCAAAGAGTCTAGCTGTCATGATCTCCCTTGAAAACAAAATAGAAAGTTATGGTGAACTGCTGTGGGGTCAGGGTATTCTTCAGAGAAATTCAACAAAAGGGGCTATTTGTAAGACCACAGCAAAGTGCAGCAGAGAGCACATCACCGGTACATCTCCTGCACACCTCTCTTTCTTTCTCTGCCTCACCCTCCTCTCCTCTGGCTTAGTGTCACATCCACAGTGCCAGGCTGTCATTTTAAACCTCCATCACTGTCATTGCCAGTCTTGTATCTTACCACTGGGACATATTTTGGCACTTTGCCCCCCCACTGTTAAAAACCTGGTCTTTCATGCTGTGACAGGCTACTCCTCTGTCACTGCTAAGAGGCTGTTAATGCCAGTCTGTTGCTTCAGTGCTATGAATCTTACTATGAGCTCATTTACTAAACATCTGACAACCATCAGTGTGTGCATAGTGGTGCATGTGTGTAACCTTGGCAGTGGATTCTGTTGTGTGTGTTTCTCTTGGCCTGCTGCCCACTGTGTCTCTCTTAACCTCTTTGTGGGTCACATCCACTCCCGGAGCCTCTCCTGACACAGCCAGCGTGACACATGACATTAAAACATCCAAGCCTGATGCCATACCGTACAACCTGTAGAGAGTGAACCTTGGGTGGTACACAGAAGTGCCTAGACTTGCTGTGTTGGACAGACAAGAGAACACAAAGTCCAGTGCTACTTAAGGTGCTTGTCCCACTCTGACATGTCAGTTTTATATTGCTCCCCATCCTTTTTTCACCTGTCTCATCAAACTCATCAACCCCCTTGAAAAGGAGATTGCATAATGGGTTTATCCTGCCATAATATAATAAAAATTAAGAATACTAAAAAAAAAAAAAACAACTAACAACAAATTGATCAACAGCAGTTGCTGTGAAATGATCCTCTAATCCACAGCACAAACACAGACACCGTGTGCATGTTCTGTTGACAGTGGGGGCTGTGGTGGTGATGCTCTGCTGGCCTCCTGCCTGCTGTGTCTTTGTTAACTTCTTTGTGCATCACATCCACTCCCGATGCCTCTCCTGACGCTGTGGCCAAACCCACAATGCAATCAGCGTGACCCTTATCATCACAACAACAGAGTCTGTCCACATACAGTATGTGGCGCAACAATCCTGCTTAATTATCTGCTTTGAATGAGTTCAATTTAAGGCTGATTTATGTGTAGAGGACTACAGTACAATTCAACATGTAAAAAAATTAATAAACTTAGAAACTACTGGCTGACAAGATAGTTTGCCCACATTTTCCCAGTGCTTAATAAAGTGTAATGGCACAAAATGATGACATCATCTACAGTATACTTACAGTGTGTTTCTACAGTATTTAATACCAGGAGGACACGCTGACCACTAACAGTTTTGTCACAAGGACTCCCGGTGCTCACTAAAGTAGTCCATGTTACAGTGTGAGACTGATGAATGTGAACGTACACTCAGGGGTCCAGGATGATGCATTCCAATAGCCTCCTTTACCTCTTCCTCCATCTATGTCAGTATTATTAAAAGCATAAAACCAAGGACACATTGTCAGAGCTGCTGACACAGTTATAACCAAGAATCACAACATCTTGAAGAAATATTACAGCCTGATGTGGAAAAATGATATCTGACTCATCGCAGCAACCTGCTCCAACACAGCCTAATCCACTATGTAGCTCTTTGTCCCCCAGAGGAAAAACGAGACATCAACATGAGTAATCAGGGTATCACAGCAAATGACATAAGGTCTTTTCATCCCCTTTGTAGAGGAGATACCTCCTCTATTTACCACATCATCAGTTTGATTATGTGCATCTTGCGAGATGCAAATACACTGCACTGGATATATGGAAAATAATTAGCATGAATTCATATGCTGCCTTACAAAAATCCTGTTCACATACAGTAAGAAATGGCAATGGGTCATGTGACCCAAGTACTGTAGTTTCAAAGAGTTCCAGTTTCTGCAGGGTACAGTGGAACAAATCAACAAATGTACAGGGTACAAAATCAACAAATTACTACTTTTAATGAGCTGTACAGCCTTGCAAACTAATTCTTTGCTCAATGATCACATAGACACAATGTTTCCCCGCATGGTTGAGAGCTGAAAATCCTGCCATAATTGATCAGAGATCGTCTTGCCAAGCAAGAAAAGCTGCATCATTTACATTAAGGATAGATACCTTTCAGAGGCTGTGGGTTGTTTAAGAGGGATAATACAAAGGAAAGTATGTAGTCACCTCATATTTCATTAGGGTACCACAGTCCTAATTGCTTAATCAGGAAAATATTAAAACCCCATTACAACATTTTACATTTACCGTAAATATCACAACAGGCAGTAAATGTGACTAAAGGAATTTTCTGACCAAAATGTACTATTTAGTACCAAACAGCAGCAAGGCCATGAATATTCTGATGGAAATCAGCCATTAGATGAATGCATTAATATTGTATAACATGTTTTATCATAACATATTAAAAGCCTCATTAACACTTTTACCGCAGTGCAGCTGATGTGAACAGTTCATCCAGCTGTTTCATTAATATGTGATTCACAGCAAGCAGATTTATATCTAGTAAGGCATTAAATCTACATCCCCTTGATGACTTCTGCTGATGGCTGAAAATAAATCATTATACATTAGACACAGGTGTATACACGCTGCTACAAAATGTAAATGCAAAGCGCGCGCACATTCAACCACCATTGGTAGTACTGTACTTTGTGTTCTCTACAAGCACATTGCTGCCTGTTCGTATTTCACTCTAAAATGTTTACACCAAGGTTAGCTGTCAATACTCAGAGCACAGAAAAGAGGATAGGAAATAGGCCAGGTGAGATCAGAGGGGGATTGGAAGACATGTTGGCTGGCTAAAGCCCAGTGGAGTAGATCATTGTGTGGAGCTCCCAAACAGCCCCTACACAGCTTCCTGCAAGGGCGAGAGGGATAGGTGTTTGGCTGCTTCTAGTTGGATAAATAAAATGGCTGTATTCACTTACACAAGCGGCATATCTTTGACACACAATACTTAGACATTACTAGTCCACCCCAAGTAAATACTGGACTTCTGAGTTCTTGGTATGACTCTGATGAACAACTGAAATATCTACAGTGCCTTGCGAAAGTATTCGGCCCCCTTGAACTTTGCGACCTTTTGCCACATTTCAGGCTTCAAACATAAAGATATAAAACTGTAATTTTTTGTGAAGAATCAACAACAAGTGGGACACAATCATGAAGTGGAACGAAATTTATTGGATATTTCAAACGTTTTTAACAAATAAAAAACTGAAAAATTGGCCGTGCAAAATTATTCAGCCCC
>NW_018127888.1:491467-539720 GCF_001952655.1 Monopterus albus | reverse complement strand
TGCTTTAGATGCAGGACAGGATTTTCAAAGAGGATTTTCCATCAGCGGGTCTGACCGGAACACAATAGGTGAGAGGAGGAAGGAGGAGGTTACAGGCAAGTGGAACTCCAGGCAATAAAGAAGAATGCAAAAGACACATTGTGTAATAACAGGCAATAAAATAAAATAGAAAAAAACCCTGCTACGCAAAAACACATGCACAGTGGAGAGACTGCTAGCCTGCTGGCAGAGTACAGCATGTTTCCACCGCGACTAGAACAGTGTGGCTGGGGGGTGGGTGTGGGTGGGGGGTGGGGGGGGGGGGGGTAGAAAAAGATGTAAAATGATGTAAAATGTAGAGGGGTGTTAACCTAATTAAAATTTCTCCATTTCATTTCACCATCCCTGTCCATGGGGCACAAGGGGTCACTGAATGAGCTGATGAGTATGAAAATGATGTGAATCATTTGGCCTTCACAGTCATCACATCTCAACCCAGTTGAACACCTATGGGAGATTTTGGAGCCAAGTGTTACACCACATCTCCACCACCATCATCAAAACACCAAATGAGGGAATATCCTTTGGGAGAACGGTGTCCATCCATCCAGTAGAGTTCAGAGACTTGTAGAATCAATACCAAAATACACGGAAGCTGTTCTGGTGGAACATGACAGCCCAACACCTTACTGAGACACTCTGTTGGTTTTAACTTCAATTTGTCACCTGTCTGTGTATATACACAACATGAAAACAAGAATTGTTTATGTACAGTCTGGAAGTAGGCAGAAAGTTAAAAAAATGGTTTTGGACCACAGCTCATTTGGGGAAAAAGTATAAATATGTAAAACTTCCCACAGACAACTGTTTGGAATGAGTAATTGGACTGTGGGCAGATGACAGCTTGAACACACTGGAAGATAATGATCATTCATCATTCACCACAGGAAAAAAAAAGATTTACAGCATTACAAGTTGTACCACTTGTTCCAGTTTTCAACATATAATCTCGCTGAAACAAAAAAGAAACTACAAGAAGCAAGACAGCGGCTGTGTTATTCAGAGGCCATTTATTTTGTTCCCAATCGTATAGTTATGAATTGCCTGCTCAGACTGTTCTGCATTACCAAAAGATAAGCAATGAAAGAACAGCTGCTCTGACCTTTTAATATGCTTTCCCCTCAAGGATCATTAAAGTTTTATCTTATCTCTTTGACTAGACTGAGAAGGCCACACATGGAATCAAGAGATCTGGTAAATCACAGATGATTCAGCCTTTCACTTTTGGTTTGAATATTCTGTATTGTATTTAATATATGAAGGGAAAAGAACCATTATTATGGCAGTATTTACAGTATATTCCAAATACTTTAGTATAGAGGATAAAAAGATGCAAGACAGCGTTGTTTTCCTGCTATATGTTTCTGTTCTTTCTTCAGTAGTACACAAGACCGTAACTGTTTTACTGGAAAAAAATCTGTAGCTGATGTTTTTGCCACTGCAGGTCCAGGGAGTGCTTGTTGAAATGCATTATTATTCAGTATGAAACTGTTTACATTTTCGTCTTACTTTGTTCTGTCAAGCAAAAAGATAACACGTGATACATTTATTAATGTGAAAAGTATGGTAAGTGCAGTAACTGGGTGTCACATAATCTAATTTACCATTTACACAGGACACACGCACACACTAGCACAAATCTCTTCTGGCCTGACAGACGGTGGCAGGATTCCTGTGGAGACAAAAAATGTCTCAGGGGAGTAGCAGACGTTGCGAAGATAACAACACACACCAGAGCATATGAGCGGAGCGGAGCCGCTCATTATCGTTCGGCGCTCAACTCCAATTGCATCCATCTCCGCTCAAGTTGCACCCACTCACTCAGAATAAACAAATAAATACATAAAAATAAAAAAATTGGGGGGGATCTGCATTTCTTTCACTTTTAGTTTAAGCCATACCCATACATCCCAAAAAACTAAAGAACAACTATTTTTTTCCAAGTAGAAATTATTTTTTTCAAATTACATTTACAAAATGTCGTATGTAAGATTCAATGAATCAGTGGGCCTATTTAAATAAAAATATACAGCACACCTGTAAGAACCTTCAGTTCCCTTTATCAAGTACTTTAGGAACTCCATTATCGAGCTTGCAACAGCCAGTTTTGGCCTGAAAAATGTTGGATGACTGTGCAACACAGATGCATTCTGGGTCAGGCTTGGGCATGCTTCAGGCTTGTGGTGTGAGCAGTACTGGAGCAGAATTGGAGGGGGACATAGAGTGATGCTCCCTCCTTTATAAAAATAAAAAAAAAAGCCAGTCTGTCAAAAATCTGCCCACTCGCACTCTGCTCACAGGCTTTGACACACACACACACACACACACCCTACTTGCACAGTACAGCAGAGTCTACATTATGCCATCACTGCTTTGAAACAGACTCGGTGGCACTGAAGTCTACAGAAACAGCAGGATGTTTCTCCCTTTCTCTGACTACGTGCACATACAGTATAGGAACATGGCAACCTACTACTTCCTCTGACAGGATATGCTTCACATAACATGATGTGACTACATCATCATCAGCAAAAAACATAAACATTCTACCACCGGTGGCTTGTCAACACAACTAAGCTTCTTGCTGCTCGGTGTCACATGCAAAACACCCAGAAATATCTTGTTTAGAATCAAGAAATCCTGCCCGAATGCATGATCTCTGCAGATAAAGAACTGAGTAGTAAGTACATACAACTTGGTAAGATGGCGGTTGGAGGAAATGTTTATACTACTTCAAGAGTGACAGCCCAACTGATTTTGCCCTTGCTGTCATATTGGATTAGCGTTCAAATGATTTTAAAATAATTTTCTAGAATTTAAAACATTTGCTGCATTTAAATAAATATTTCAAGCTTTAAACTTACAAAGGAGAAATGCCTTGGAAAATGTTAGTGAAGAGGAGGAGGATGTGAGCACAACACATTTAAATGATGAACTATACAAAATGCAAAGTGGCAGCAATCCAATCATAATATTATGGGCAGCAGCTTGTCTTCATTATCAAAAATACAAAATCAATTGATAAATGAAGGAAAGATTGATGCAAATGACAAAATACTTTCATGTAAATCAATTTAGTTGATACTGGCACCGTTGACCTCTAATAATGTTTCATTAAAAAGTCAGTTCATCTCACTCCCTTGAATTTCTCTCTTCCTGATTGTATTGGACATAAAACAAGAAAGACAGCCTGTTTTATTGTCATTTAAATGAATAGAAGGCTGTGATCTTATTGAACTGGACAGACTTACAAACTCCTCTTCTACTTTGTATTCGCTGCATGAAGAGCATTTAAATTTGGCTTAAAGTAATCTTACCTCCTAAACTCATTTAAGCACAGGCTGGATTATTGGCAACAGTATCAAACGCTCTTCAGCACACAGAGGAACAAAAAGTTAGATAACACCTTCCTGTTGGACAGGAGAGCCGCGTTAAAAATAAATCAGTCGGTCTCAGTGTGACAGATCTGGGCCTGGTAGAGACAGTGGCACTGGCTGTAAATAAAAGCTTTTCTTTTGTGAGACACGTTAGATGTCATCCAGAGATAAATGCTTATCTGGTCAGCTGATGACTTTAACCTCGTTATGTAACTTGTATAGCAGGCAGAAGAATATTAAAAGAAACTTCCACAAATTTAAAATTCTTTCACAAGAAACACCTGTCATTTTCAACATCTCTTTTCAAATGATTGAAAGCAAATGATAATGAAGCAGGATCTTCTCTCAGGATTTGTCCCTCTGAGGTTTTATTAGAATGAAACTATTTCCTGCACTCATCACTGCATGTCACTGTTTTATCTCCACCCTATTCATTTATCCTGTGTGCTGGCTGAAGCATCACAGCTGATCTGCCTTGTAACTTCCAAGATCTCCTGGCAGGATGTGACCATACGGCATACTGCATCCTGATCACAGCGCCACCGGCAGATGTGCCCTGCTGATAGCAACCAGAGCTATACAAGTTACTAATTATTACCAGTTACAGCAGAAAAGATTCAACTGATAAATAAAAATGACAGCCACGCTCAAACATTCAGCAACTCAGCGTGATGCTGATTAGGAATAAACAGAGCTGCCGCACTTCATGTTTCTGACAGACAAGAAGACAGATTAGAGATTTCTCGTTAAATGTCCAGCGGGATTCATTAAAATGTGAAAAAAATGTTTGAGTTTTGGCTAATGTGAAGTGGCACAGCAAGGGGTATTTGCTAGAATAGTATGGAACACTGTTTGAGAATTATGCTTTTATGCTGATGAATAAACAAAACAATGCAGCTGTAGCTTTGCTAGACATTTTCTGTGGCACAAAACATCACTGTTTATCTGAGGCACTGACCTGGAAGAGCACTCGGAGTGGTAAAACCAAAGGTAAAACAGGATCTTCTAAGATAAAGAGTAGGCCAAAATCTGATCAGTGCTGTATAACATGCAGTCTCACCGCATGCTGGCACCAGAGATGTTAAGAACTGTGACACAGTAGCTCTGAACAAACGGAAATTCTTCCAGGTAGAGTCAAGCATGGCAGCGTTTCAGACAGCAGTTGACAGAAGAGGCTGGTGGCCAGGTCTCTGTCTGATGCTCCTTCTTCTACAAAGCAACAGTCATACTGTGACTGACCTGCCGGACAACACTGAATGGAAATGTTACATCGGTTATTATTTATCAGCTTATTTAAAATAAGTCTCAGTAACAGAACCCCACTCTGACAAGCAGAGTTGTTGTGTGTATTGGTCAAACCATATTTTGTCTTCAGGGAAATTTGACTGCAGCTGAGTCATTTTACTAATTTAATGTATTCAAATTATTCAGTATCTGGGGTTTGTTCCATGAAAACACAATCTGCCAAACTGCTCTCTTTATGACGGAAATTATGCACACATTACTGTATTTGTCTATAACAAGTAGACAGAACAGGAACGTAAGCATAAAATTTGATAAAAAAAAAAAAAAATTCAGTGTCCACTAAATCAAAACCCTGAGGAAATACTTTCTCTAAATCTTTTCTGCTCATTAACTGTTATTGGTTTCTGTCACTGTGACAGAAACCAACAAAATCACATTATTTAAATGAATTCATAAATATTCAAAGTTGAGGTGCGAAGGAGGTCAGAAGAGTTTCTGCTTGTAAAAACGATACAAAACAACACCTGAATAACAATGACTTGCTGAAAATAAAGGTGACAATGAAGCCCCCTGGGACAAAGCACCACCTCATCAAATGCACAGCTGGATGGGGAGGAGGGGGCACACCTGAAGCTATGTATCAAGCCTCATTATTGTTGCTGTTAGAGACGGGGATCATGCAGTATTATTTATAGATTTACCCACTGCTAATATTGCCTTTTGCCCTCCACCCTGCTGCAAGAGGCTGCTCTTGCTTCTTCTTCACCTCACTATGCCATCATACCGTCTGCAGTGCTGCTTGTAGCTAAATGGGAGAGACTGAAATGTTGTGCTTGTTTTACAACATGACTTTAAAATTTTCCTGAAGTGACATTTGCATACATTAGCAAACAACTTGTTAAAGCTATTTATGCAGTTCACAGAAGAAAAGTGTGTGTGTACTCATAGAGGCAAAACAATTATCCTGAAGAAAAACAATATTTAAACTTAACACTTCATTAAAATTGCTTCTCCTTTGTTAGATCACATGAGCTGAAAAACAGAGACATGTTTCCACCAGTGGAATTTGGCTATATAGTCTCAGTTGATCGTATTCATGTCTTAATGACTTAGATTATGGACATGTCTGACAACACCAATAACAATAAAACCCAAGAACACTTCAAGAACAAGTTTATGATAAATTAAATCTTATTTCAAAAGCAAGACAATTATAAAAAATAATGAGGTTCAGCACCGTGGAGCATAATGCAAATAAAATGGAAAAATCATCTCAACCAAAGCCCATTTCCATCATCTGGTACCAGCTCAACTTGACTCCCCTTGACTCAGCTCTACTTGCTTTTGGTGCCGGGTGCTTGGTTTTCCACTGCAGATGGTCCCTTGTCATTGTAGCCGGTTGTCATAGTGACACCCCATTACACAGTGACAGTGATGAAAATTGAAGGTATGCTGTTCTTACTTCTCGGTATGTGGCTGTTTTTAGTTAGTACAGTAACTACAGTAAAGTAGCGATTAACATTAAATAACATTTAAAAACATTTTAAAAATGCCGCTTTCTTTGTCCAACCAGAAGGTTGAAGGTTCCAATCTCGGTGCCTGCAGTCCACATGTCGAAGTGTCCTTGGGCAAGACACTGAACCCCCCAACCCGTTGCCCCCGATGGTTAGAGCCATCGGTTGAGTTGGTACCACAGATGGCTGCCTCGGTTCTGTACTGAAAACAAATTCCTTGTGTGTAGCATACTTGGTCAAATAAAGGTGATTGATTGATTACTTTCTTCCATTTAACTGTCACATTATCAATAGAATCTTTTTTTTCTCCATTTGAATATACCATTAGCTTGGTTTTGTCTGCATTCAATACTAGCTTGAGTTCAATAAGCTGCAACTGTTCAATACTGAACACAGACTGCAGTTTATGAAGCACCTCTGTAATCGAAGGTGCACAGCTATATAAAACACCCACCTGCAGAACAATTCCATCAATGTTAAAACCTATATTCACACACACACACACACACATGCGCAGAAAGAGAAACTATCTCATTTCCACCCGACTAAACTGTGGGTTCTCAAATGTGTGATGTGTTTCTTTGGTGAATTACCATATAAATAACTGCCACTGCTTATCAAGGTTCATTTTTAAAAAGCCTGTGGTAAGAATAGGAGAGAAAAAGGGTAAGAGATAGAGACTATAGAGACTATACCTGGCGTTCGTTAGCATTTGTTTCTACAGTATATTTCTCTCAGTTTCAATAGGCAGTCTCTTTCTTTATCTGTTTGTGCCTCTGTCTTTCTCTCTCTCTCTCTTTCTCACACACACACACACACACAAATAAACAATCCATGAGTGTGTCACCACAGTAAATCAATAACTGGATACAAACCAAGAGACTGCACAACATGATGAACCCAGGAGTAAGAGAGACAGAGGACAGAAAAGACAGGATGGGACAAGAACAGGATGAGAAACAGGAAAAATAGATGGCAAAAGTGTCCTCTCCCTCTCTGATCAGCACCATTTTTCTTTTCCAGTGAAGTCATAAGCCCTCTGACCTAAACATCTGCTTTAAACCACCTACACACATACGTCATCTGTTGTCTGTTCACGTTGCCTTGACTTTTGTTAACAGCAGGTCTTCACCTTTCCTCCCTGGCTCCTTTTGCCTAAGTAAAACAAGCTACAATACTAAATCAGTTGCACTGATTGACGTGTAAAGTGACTGTGATGGGAAACCAACTATATTAAACTAGTAATTTAAGATTTATTTTAATTATACTACTGTAAGCTTTGCTTTTACAAATGTTACACAAAAGCTTCAGTAGAAAGCTACAACACACTGGTGAAAACTCCAACTGTTTTAACATATCCAACAGACATAAAATAAATGTATTTATTTATTTTATTTGTTTATTATTCATGGACACATGCAGCTAAATATTGTCTCAGTCAAACGGTGCAGTGTACAAGGGGCAGTCAATGCTCTCTCGCTGGTCTGTACACATTTTTCTAACGCTCTGAAATCATCATCAGTTCTGCTCTGAAGTCTGAGTTGGAGAGATTACAACACCGCGGACTTTTGAACTGGGTTTACACACATAAACCATGTATTTATTTTTAGCAAACAAGCCCTGTGCTTTTGAATGTGTTAGAGAAAAAATATTTCCACTTTCCAGTGTTGTTCTTTGTTTTGTGTCAAGGTGTCCTATTTTCTCTACTTTATAGTTTCTCGGGTTTCAGTGGGATTGTACTCAATCCAAAAAACTATTTTAAGGTCATTACCCTTCTGTATTTATAAACTGACAAAGAGCACCACCACTTATAAGGATAATCACCTTGACTGGCCAAGTACGTTACACACAAGGAATTTGTTTCTGGTACAAAACCGAGGCAGCCATCTGTGGCGCCAACTCAATCGATGGCTCAAACCATCAGGGGCAACAGAGGGGTTCAGTGTCTTGCCCAAGGACAATTCGAGGACTGTAGGCACCGAGATTCGGACCTTCAACCTTCTGGTTGGGAGGCAGCTGCTCTACCCACCACCCTGTCACCTCCCCCGTCCTTGTATGCCAAACCTTACATCTATTCAGAAACAATTTTAATAAAGCTATTCTTGCTTGAAACTGACAATTTGCTTTCCTAATTACCAGATCGAGGAGGCAGTGATGTGCTTTTATCTCCTGTTCTCTTAAATGCTTAAACATCACAACTACTGCTGAAGCCTCTTCTGACACGGTGGCGAAACCCAAAACACAGCCAACGCAGCCCTTTTCACATGAGTGTAATGATTATTAGCTAGCATTATGAAAGTACATGCCACACACTAACCCCTTTAGCTCTTATATACTGTAAATATTAAGGTGTTTTTTCACATATACACATACACATACACATACAGTATATTGATCCTGAAGAAAATATGGCGCAATATATTATGCTGTAACAATATAACAGAAAAGTGGATTATGCTACTGGAGAGTTTTAGGCAAGTTTCTCTGGATATTTTGTGGTTTATTTGTTTCCAGGTCGTTATTATAATCCATTGTAAGATGTGATAATGGGGGTGGCTGTGGCTCAGGAGGTAGAGCGGGTCGTTTCCTAACTGGAGGATTAGCGGTTCGATTCCCGGCTTGTCCAGTCAACATGTCGAGGTGTCCTTGAGCAAGACACTGAACCCCCAGTTGCTCCCGGTGATGTCACCGGTGTGTGAGTGCTTGGGAATGCGAATGGGTGAATGGCCGAATAATGTGAAAGTGCTTTGGGTGTGTTGTTAAAAGCATAGAAAGGCGCTACACAAGTATAAGACCATATTCAAAACTAAACCACGTCTGCCATCTCAGTTACATTGCAGTGAATAAAGGTTTTACAGTCTGCAAGTAATGAGCACTTAAAGAATTCCACATTCCTTGCTGCTGTTTTGCCAGGCAATAGAGCATCAGCCCACGTGAACATGAACAGAATTTGCCTACAGTTGAGGTCCTGCTGCTGTCACCTATAGGAGTGGTATACCACTGATCTATTAGTCAGACTCAGTCTTCTCTCTTTGCAGGGATACAACTGCCAGAGTGTTTTATTGGTCCTTATCAGCTTCACCCCCCTGCAGCAGGACTGACAAGTCATCCCTCAGACCTGATGCTGCATGTCCGTAGAAATTTATGTAATGTGCCTCGGTGCAGAGCTTCTCTTTTACCAGGAATGTTCTCTGTCTTCCATAGGAAGATCAATTGCAACTGCTGCAGTTTTTCAAACACTGAAAGCATGGCATAAATTCCGTTAATGGTGTGCGTGTATATGGAGCTCAGTGCAACTTTCTACAACTCAGCAGAGGACATCTTCCTCCAGCACTGACTCAAGGTGATTTATGGCAAAGAGGATTTCTTATTCCTCTTAATCTTCTTTGCTCACTGAATATTTTTGAAGTATCTTCCACAGCATTTTGATCAATGAAATGTACTTCATAAAAAGAGACTGATTGGGTTGGCTTACATTCAAAATAGTGTGGAAAAAGCAGAGGAGAGAGTACTGAACATTTATGTAGTTGGGGATTACTGAGCTGAAGTGAATGGGCTCTCTGTTGAGCCTGTCTATGATCTTGTTAGTGCTCAGTCCACAGGACAGGATAATAAAGTAGGCTAATCTATGTAGGAAGGTTTAAAAATGGTTTGAATAGTATTGTGCTCTTTTCAGTTTACTTGATAGAATTATGAATTTTGACTGAAGCATCATCTGCCCAATGTCCTGATAATGATGATGACGATGATGATGTTTCCTTAACCTATGAATGAGGTTCTAAACCGAAAACTGACCCACACAATTAATAAAATACAAGTGCAAAATGTCAGTAAATAAGTTATTAAAGACATCTCATTCTTTTCCTTTACCCTTTTTAAATTATAATCACAAACCTACAAGAAAAAAGTGAAACCAAAATTGTAACTGCCAAAAAAAGTTTACATTTTATGCAAAGATTTTGATTTTATCAGCATTTGTGACAGCTACTTATCTGCCAGCTCGCACAAAATACAGATTTATATGGAGAAGTGGGAAAACTTTGGGAACGAGTTTTGTGTGATAAGCAAAACTGAAGCAAACCGATGTTTGATTATCTGAATGAGCAGAACATTCAGAATCACTGCACCTGTTTTTCCTCCTGTTTTCATTCTGGCCTCTCATTTCTCAGCTTTTTGCTGCCCAATTAACATCCTTTGTTTGTTTGTTTACTCTCATATGCATTTTTATTACACGTGTAGTACTGTAAACTCCACAACAATTAGTCATATTATGTGAAATGTCTGAAAATATATATATTGCACTTTAAAGGGCAGTTTGTATCTTGTCTCTCTGCAACAGGTTATCACATTAGGGCTGTAGGATAGACCAGCTCCCTAAAGTAAGAAAGATCATTTGAAAATAATCTGTCCCCTCGTCTTTATCTTTCACTTTTCTCTACAGCATCACTATCAGGCTGTGCAGGTAACGTGCAAAGCAGCTGCTAATGTAAATTATATACTGTATGTCATAATTAATTAAGTGGAGCCAGGACAGGGAGCTTCTGGTGCCCATGGGCCCATATTTATTGAACATCTCAGAGTAGACAATCACACCCTTAAAATGCAGAGTCCCTGCGTCCTCATATGAGGACCGCACAGCTTGGGTTTCCAAAGCTCAGGACTCTAGAGGTTGAGACAACAAAAATAAAAAATTTAATAAAAATAATGTACTGTTCTTCACAACAAAATCAAAATAAACATGGATTTTTAATCACTGTGTTCAGATTGTAGCAGAGCTTCACTAATTATCAGATTTTAAACCCACACACTGCTGTTTCCCTTTATATTTTTTTATGGAGCATTTCCTTTTTCAAACAGCATTTTCACCAGCAAATAAACAAAAGAAAGAAGTGTGTCAGCTCATCGAGTGCAGTTTGGTTGGTATGTGTGCATACTTTGAGACATTTGTAGAACATTGGATCATTTTTACTGTACCAACTCCAGATGATTCTCTGTGAAACTATTATCCATGCTGCTCAGGGGCTCTGAAGCAAAACACTGACACTACCAGCAACAAGGGAGCTTTTGTGTAATTAACTATGAGCTCTGACATTTCCAGCACGTTACTGCTCTATTAAGTCTTACAGTATTTCTACAGGGGCTGGATTAGAGTCCTCTTTGTGGACCTGCTCGTGGACTCACTGGACTATAACGGAGATGGACTAGGTAGTCGTATTTGGAGTGATCACTGAGAATTTGTGCAGGGGAATAGCATAACCACACAGCCAAGTATTCAATTCAACATTAATGCAAAATCACTGCCCACTTGGTTTCTAGGGTCCAATAATAAAGTCATGTGCAAAAATATGTTGGTTTGATCCAAGTTTGATGTTGATCGGTGACTTTTTCAAATGGGCACAGTATGTAGACAGTTTTGGCATTAAGCACCCACATTTTAACTTTTTGGATGTGATCTAAAATTTTCCTGCAGGATAACTAGCCTCACTGTCACTGATGTGGAAAGGACATGATGATGGGGACATGGATGAATTTGGGGGTTTCAGTTTGGCTTGGCATACTGGACAAGATGTCAGTGACTTGCTGGGCTAACTTATGCACTGACAGTGCTGTAACTGTGCTTTAAAGGCCCAGGTTTCCTTCATCCTGCTCTAATACTTCCAGCACTGAGTGTCTGGTGTCTTAATGTTTCTTTATCACATTTGAACAACATACTGAATGTATGTTGAAAGGCAGACATGCTCTTCTTCCTCCTCCCCCTCCTCTTTGCCTTGTACAGCTCTGACAGTTGGCTGACCATGACAGTCTAAGGCACAGATCTGAAGCTCGAAGCCTTTTAACTATATTAAGCTGTCAAGCTTCCATTTTTCATGCAGCTCACAGACATCAAGGGGTCTAACATGGAGGCTGAATAAGAGGATGACATTTCTCTCATTCCCTCTCCTTGTTCACTTTGTGTCCCTTTGTGTGTCATATGACCCCTGTTATGTGTCCTATTAAAAGTTACTGCTGATATTAAAAACCATGATGGCATTAAATACCACCATCAGTATTATTACTGACATTTCAATTTTTCCAATAATTTGCTATTTAAACTACCAGTCTGTGGCAATTAATTCCAACTTTATCTGTCTGACTATTTACCCCACAGACTGTGCAGCCTGTTCCTCTTGTCGCTTCTACATACAAACACTGTAACACATGTAGGGCTGCATATCAAACATCTACAAACGGGAAAAAACAATGTATGGAGCACTGAGGATAAAATAAGCTCATTTTATAGGTAGTATTTAGAGAAATGCTACTTGAGTAAACCAAGCGCACCTGTGTGCCAGGTTACTGCACATTTCACATCCTAAAATGTTGCCCTAAATCGAACCAAACTTCAGTAGTAAAAACCTACCTGAAACCAGCATGAAATGACTTTCAAGTATCGTTCCTACACAGCGAGTCATGGGTCATCAGTTGTTTGCCTGCCACATGGATGCAAAACTTTGATAACGCTGTATTTAACACCATAGAGTACAACACCCCTGGGCTACATGACATGAAAGGCTCCTGGTTCTCTGGAGCAGAAAACAAACTCTCTCTCACTCACACCCACACAAACACAAACACACACACACACACGACTATCCAAGTTGTCTCAAAATAACATCTGCCACTGGAATAAATTCAAACAGCAATTTACTTCTGAAAAGATCTGACATTTGACTATTTTTGTCATTAAATGCGTCTGCCAATGAGCTCAGAGAGGGTCAGTGACACATACACTCTGTGATGTGAATGTGGATCTGTCATTTTGACCTCACTGAAAACTCAACAGAAAATAAATGAGATGCTAAAGCTGACCTGCATTTCAGTCACTTCCTGTGAGCGAGCAAAATGACAAACTGATAATCCCTGATTTTGTTTTTGAGCTGTTTCTACACTTTTGCCAACACCAAGCCTCCACCTGCACACTGGGCCAGTGCTCTCGTTCTCTCTCATATGCATCCAGCTGCTGGATTCAGCTGCACTACCTAAATGAACTGAACAGAAAAGCAGAGCCCTCAGCTGTTCTCTTGAGGACTCTCCTGCTCAGTCTCTGCAGGCTTGTTAGCCCATTCACTTGGACAGCTCAAGTGCTACCTCCTGAATAACCTGATTAACGCTGACCAGCCAAGTATAACTGTGTTTTCAACGTGTATCTCTCATGCTACGTATATCTGACTCAGTCAAATACTACCATCAACATCTCACGTGAGATGCAATATTAGATGATCAAAGTAAAGAACATGTAAGATGGAAACCTTCCCATCATGTAGCAGAGTTTCAGTGTAAGATGGGTACCACCAGAACCACACACCAGTCTGTGAGATACTGTAACTCTCCCACTACACAGTGCACTTCATTTATACAGCAGCTTGTTATGTATGAGCTACACTGTTGTAAGGAATTAAATCGGCTGCTTGATAAACAATTAAAAAGTTACAGTGGGGCTACATGACCTCCTCTCATGAATACTGACAACTCACTTCATTTTCTTCCTGCTGCCTATGTTTCTCCCTTCACTTTGGACCACCTACAGCAGGAAACACAGAACCCTGGTCTGGTGTGCAGCCATTACTATGATATTTGGGGCTGTCAGCGGTTCTGCCACTGAGGCAGCTAAACCTGACAGATGCAATTCATCACACAAACTAACCACATGGCTGCCACTGCGTGGGGTGAAATAACACAAACAAGGTCAAAAAGAATAGTCCGATGTACAGAGATGGGAGGACTGAAAAGATAAAAAAAAACAAAAACAAAAACCATTTGCCATCTGCCTATAGCAACTGGAATCCCTGATTGACAACACACAGCACACACAGCCTCATACAGTATATACACTGATATAAAGAACAGTTTTGTTTTTACCTGAATTTGAAGATCGATACAGTATAAAGGTTCAGTTCAGGGTGGAGTAGATCAGGACACAGCATCCGAAAAAAACAAAAAGAAAAGACAAATAATTACCAGCCAAACACCACACATGACATCAATCATCTTAAAGTGGGAGCAGAAAAAGAAACAACAGTTAAGATAATAGGTTAAATATTTGAACGTTATTCCATTTTTATGGATAGGCAGCACAAGACAGGTAAAGAGATATACAGTAGGTCATATTAGCAGATACAGACATGTGTGGCTTTATTTTAGCTCCCTTGCAGAATGGAAATAATGGGCAATGCACTAAATATGCAATGCGATAATACCTGTTGAATTTTGAGATAATCAGTAAAGTCTGGGCCAAAATCAGTTCACACACCATCAAAACAGTTGACAACAGCAGACAAAGCCCTGAATGACAGGGTCTCTCCTCTGCTTCCCTGTCTTCACTGTCCTTATCCTTCTTTGTTCTCGGCAGATATACAATCAGTTGATTGACTATTGATACCGGGAGGAAGTTGCTGTAACCTTGTAATTAAGCATGTCATTGTAGGGTAAAAGCAGGCATACAGAAGACAGAAGGCAGGCTGGGTAATGACAAGTCTTTACTTTGCTATGGGATCAATTCTGGGAAACACACTGGATTCAGCAAAGACAGAATGGAAATTATAATATGTTCTCAAACATCTGCACAACTCAGAGGATCAAATATAAATCAAATCAAATTTTATTTGTATAGTGCCAAATCACAACAAAAGTCATCTCAGTCACTTTACAAAGTAAGGTCTAGACCTTACTGTTATCAATATTATTACATAGGGAAAACCCAACAAATCCCCCTTGAGCAAGCACTTGGCGACAGTGGGGAGGAAAAACTCCCTTTAACGGAAGAAACCTCCGACAGACCCCGACTCTTGGTGGGCGGCCTTCTGCCTCGACCAATATAATCAACGGTAATCCACCAGAAGAAACACTTCAAATAGAATAAAATCTATATAAATGCCAAAACTGATAATGAAAGACAATTTTCATGTTGAACACTAAAGCTGTGTGCATTTGTGATAGGTTTTATTGCCTTGAAATGTCAGGCATGACACTTTCTAAAGGCAGACTTTTTTTAAAAATAATCTCAACAAACTAATCTAAACTTTTGGATGCTTAGTTCAGTAAGCATATCATTCATTTCAATAAAATTCTCATCATCGAGGAAAGCTGTAAATTTCAAACTTCATATACCTTAATATGGGCGCCCATTGGGTTTGATGTCTAATGTAAATCTTATTACAGCTCTCACAGCCAAAAGGATTCAACAGCCAACTAAAGATCAAATCTCATTGAAGTGTACAGTATCAACATGCCAAACACACATACAAGGTATTCATGTGTACATGCACTAACATTTTTAAATGATGCCAGTACTGTAAATTGTGCCAACACTTTTTTCAGTTACCACACAGAAAAGTGACAGCCAACAACTATGGTTTCCCAGGGTGCAATTCATTGATACATTCGTCCTCCACTGTTCACATGTGTTGATACCTGGAGGGTAAAACAGCTCACAGGAAGTATGGTGTTGAGAAAACAACTTCCCTTCCTTTTGCTCACTTCATCGTACCGTAGCTTCTCATGAACCACTGGTCCATACTAACATCATAACCTATGTAACATTATGACCATGGTCAGTCCTGGTCCTATAAAGGATGTGGATGGACAGATGGTCTTCTTTTTCTAGTGCCACTTCTGTAATACCTTTTTCTCTTAATAAAATCTAGCTTGGATGTTTGAGTCAAACAAGATATTGGATTGACTAGCTTTGAAATTTGAAATGTCAGGTGTTCCTGCTTAGGCACAACAGAAATCATCTCAGACTAACTCTCATGGGGTCTCCACTACAGCTCGGCACGTAACTACAGTCCTGGGAAATAAAAGAGAGAAATTTGAATTTAATAGGCTTTAACTCTGGAAGATACCGACTCAAATTACCTTAGTTGGACAACTGAGGCTTCATTTGAACCTCATGCAAACACCTGAGTGCATTTTTACACAGAACGATGGCTGTGCTTTTTGTTCCTCACTTTTACAGTGTAGCTGTGTTCTGGGTGAAACGTTTCAAGGTTGGTGTGAGGAGTAAGAAAAATTACAAAAATAGTTATGAAAACATTCCACCTAAAAGCCTCACTGTTTGGTGAATCATGGATGCTGCAGGAAATACTGTAGCTTTTTAATGACATCAGCAATACACATATACACGCCTCAAATTTTAAACAGGCACAATTTGACCCAGTTATCCAATCCACTCCATTGCAAATGAAAACAAATATGAATCTCAATTGTTATTACCCAGAATTACCATTGTAATGACTCACTTCACTGCAGAGCAATTTCCCAGGTCGAGGTTTTCAGCAATCATGCTTATGATATTCGTATGCACGGGCCGTTTTGTTAAACAATACACCCTAATATATGAGCTGTGTAACGTCCAACTTCAACTGAAACTCTCTTAAAGATGTATATGATGCCTGTGTAAAGTGTGCTCTATAAATCAAAACACATAACCACTATAAACATTATGCATCCTCACATCAGTGCAGTGGTTTATATTGATAAATGAATCAACACCTGGCTGATTCCTCGATCAAACATCAGCCTGACTATTTAAACCCTCTTAGCCTGATTTACTTTCTGTACACATATGTCAAAGACAGCAGAGAGAGATGATGTTTGCTGACCACGACTGTAAAATTTCTTCTGCTCACAGTTTTGATCTGATCTCCTGTCAGTATCAATCCAAACAGAGGTGGTTTTCTCTCAGTAAAGGACTGTGTCAATACAGGACAGAGATGAGAGGATAAACAGTGTGTGGCTGACTCTCAGAGTAATGCCAGTTCTGTCACTCTACTAGTTTATTTAAGTCCTCATTTGATTTACACAGTAACCAAACAGTATCTCCTAAACTTAACTCATGTGTGTTTCCTGGACCTGATAATGTCTGTCTGGGTTTATTTTTTTATACCAATCTGCTAGCCTCTATTTGTTCATACATCCCCTCTTGTTGGTATGTTCGGGACAGTTAAGCAGTAGGTTGTCACCGAGACACTGGAAATTAAATTACCTCAGTGAGTCTTCCTACTTCTTTCTTTCTTTCTCACAAGCTTCACTTTACACTCTGACCAGCTTACACAGTTCTTCCTTCTTCCTCACTTATCCTGCCAGTTGATGCTACACTGTTAAACCGACTTGTAGTTTACCAGACTTCCCAGCGAGGTGTCATTATACAGCATAAATGGCCAATTTCACAGTCAGATCAACAGACCTGCACTGCAGACAGCACACAGAAGCACAAACATTTCACCAATTGCAGCAGGAGGGAAATCTGGCATGATCACTGTGGGTAGATGTGTTTATCTCTCATTAGAATTTGTTTGGAACTGCAAAGGAAAATTGTGCCATATGAAACAAATAAGAAAATAAATGAACTAAAACTTTTTCCAGGCTTATTGGTTTTTGTAAAGAACTGAAATAAATGAGATTTGCAGGAAGAGTTTTTAATAAATCCTTTTACAAAAATGGTCAAAATCTGGACAAAAATGTTAAGCAAAATTGTACAGTATCTATTTATATTAAAACCTCATTTTTCAAAGATTAAGAAACTTTAATTTGGCAAAGATTTTTCGCAAAGATTCTTATTGTTGTTTAGTTTGGAACAAGTTTTTATTTAGGATCACCACCTGAAAATACTAAGCAGTTCATTATAAACTATACTGTTCTCTTTATGTGAAAAAAAAACAACAACAACAAACCCACAGTCATGAATGAGGGTGGCCCAAACTATACTTTAACATACATTATTCAACAGCCGATCTGTGGTTTCTCTTGACGACTTCCGCAGCAAGACAATGTGCTTGTCGTTTGCAGCACAGCAGCATTTAGATGAAATAATTGCATCATATGATGAAATCTTTCAGCGCAATTTAATTTGAACTTCCCATGTCAGTCACAGCGTATGTTTTCTATTCTGCTAAATTATTACAAATTAGAAAGCATAAGCAGTGGCTGATTTCACAGAGGAAACAGATCTTTAAAGCAAAATTGCATATCGCAGTATTTGAGAGTATCAGTACATTTGTTTATCAAAACAGAAAGCTTTTAACATGTAGAAATGAAGAAGTTGTCAAATAAGTCAAGAGAAAGGTTGAGTGTTCTAGCAGAATGTAAGTGTGCAGCTGGTAAAATATGGTGAGGGTTGCAGAGATCTACATAATTATTTTAAAATGGCAGAATTTCAACCACCCACAATAATCAAAAAAATGTGCATGTCCTTCACTAAGTATCAACAGTGTTGATTATGAGTTAAGACAACAAATGGATCCCATGCAAAACAAAGATAAAAAAAAAGATGCTATTACAAGACTTCAGATTTAATTGAATGAAGATAAAATGTGCTTCTTTTATGATCACAAAGAGCAGTACAAACAAATATTCATGAGAACTTATTAAATGTATGTAATGCATGTCAGGATTTAGACATCCTGATGATCAGACAAAACCAGTCTACTGTAAAGACATGATTAATTCGTCTGAGAAGCTGAAACACAGTTTAACATTTCCCCGAGAGGGCAAGACAGCTGATTCTCTATGATTAATGCATAACACTGAACATAGTATCATCAGCGTGATACAGTGTATGTCTATAGACCTGTCTCTGTGTGTTGTGAGATTCTTGTAGCTCATTGCAGGAATTGGAACAAATACTGTTCCACCACACAACATGCAAAGTGAATAACATGATACCCACCTCTTGATTTCATGCTAAAGAGCAACATGATTTGGAGGTATATTGAGCAAGATAGCAGAGGATCTGCATCTAAATCTGACTACAAAGGGACATAACATGGCTTTTCAAACAGTTGAAGCTGAAGCTAAAAAGCATGCAGTGAGTTTGAATTACAGCAGAAGAAGGTTTGTGAATTTTTCACCATTCTGCACATAGAAAAAATATATAAAATCTGAAACAATTTCCACTTCTCACTGCTAAAGCAACAATATGAAGCTGTCAGGCTGCTGGAAGCTGCAAATGAGTCAGGAACAATAGGTAGCTGGACGCCTCTCGGGGTGTTTGCATTTCACATTAAGCTGTTTCATCTCCTCCCACCTCTCATCCTTCCATTGTTAATGTAAAATGCCTACATCTCACAATCCTTCTCTCCACCCCCCTGCTCTCTCTCTCTCCATTAGGGAGCTGGCAGCTTTGATCAGGTGACGCTGTACTTGATTCATTTCCTGCGGGAATCGATGGCCACATTTAATCAAATGGCTGGAAGATAATGGCTTTAGTGGGGCTCTTGGCCAGGCCAGACTGCAGTGACTCAGGTCAGCGAGAGACAGCTAAAATAAGACAAGAGAGTATTACAGGGAAAAACAAAAAAATGTCTGCCACTGGAAGATGCCTGCTTTTGATTCACATGGGAACTGATGTTTAAATGCTCCTGGACATAGTGGAACACCTTAGTGTTTACTATTAGAGCCCATGTTTGTTTCTTTTTTCCTACCAGCCATTTGCTCTACATTATCTACTGTATATCAACATTCTCCATATCTAAATCTGGACAAGACTGTCCTCCTGTAAAAAACGACAGTATATGTTGTTTGTGTCAGCAGGTTATTATGAAAAACTGTTACATGTTGTAGTTTAGCAACATTTAGTGACCGTATAATTATGACTTGAAGAAAGAAGTACAGTAACATGACATATTATATAGAGGCACAGAGTCTACATTAGGAGGAGGTTCCATAAAACACAGGACTTGCCCTCAGGACAGTTCAATTTCAGTGCATGTCTTGTGTTTTTCACAAATTTCTAAAACGTGAACAAGAAGTTTTTTTCCCCTAAACCTAACCAAGTAGTTTGTGTGGTAAAATATAAGAAACCCTGACAGTATGACAGCAGTAGCTTGTTGCTAGCTAGCGTGCTAGCTAGTTTGTGTTAACAGCTGTTTCCATGATGACAAAGATCCGTAAAACCTGGTAGTGCTCTTACATTGTCCTTAATGCTGGAGAAACGGTTGCAATTCCTTCTGTTACTGAGGAGCACTATTTAATGAGACGCCCCTATGGGTCGTATGAGAAGAAAGGGACAAACAACCATACGAGTCATATAGGCTGGAGGATCATCATGACATTTGCCTCATGCTTTACCAGCAAATGGTTTTCAATGTCTGAGTAAATAGAGAAAAAAAAAACCTTTGCATTCTCTCCTTTGAAATTAGACACACACACACACACACACACACACACACACACCATGATTATAGCAGCCAAGAGACAAACATGCCAATTTTAGAGTGGTCCTGTGAGCTCTTATACAGTATAATAAATCAATTTTAAAATATGACTGAAGAAGGTCAATATCATACAAAAGCTCTTCTCTTTCAGTGAGGGCCACACATATTTAAGAAGTCAAAATTAGAGTATTTTATTCCATTATGATTACACTTAATGTTTTATATTCTGAAGAAAACGGCAATTGCAGCTGGTTTCACAAAAGCATTTGGCTCAAATGAAGAAAAACCACCCTCTTAGACATTGTTCATTTTCACAGTTCTGAGTGTCTTAATTTTCTAAATTATTATGTGAGGTAATAACAGGGACATCCAGATTTTAGGACCATTTTAGTTATTTACTTAAATATGCAGCAGTTTGGTGCACTTTACTATTAATATGCAGTACAGGTCTGAGTGAACAAAAAGGTCTTTTAAAAACGTCGGCATCTTTTATAGAAGCATTCGTCCTTTTGGTGTGCAACAGCCTCTGAGGCGCTACACTTGTCAGTTTTACTTTTCACAAATGCACCAATCACAGTAAAGCAAGTGGGAGTCAAAGGTGGGTTATGGCTCTCAGTTCAGCTCTGACGGTTTCATTCCAGGCTCCCGGTGCTTCTCAGTGCTTTTCTGCTTGTCAAATATGGCAAGCCGTATAGCAACCCATCCTCAGACAAAGCTCTGCACTATTGCATGAATGGTAAGTCAAAAGACAGACGGGTTCTATTTAACATTATTTAACCACTAACTTTCTCTTTCCTAATTTTCATCATTTCCCACAATCCCTTTCAGTACAAAGGAGGATGAGCAGCTGCATTAGAGCTTAATCAGAGAGCATGACAAGAAGGAATCTACATGGGGCAACACAGGGCATATAACCCTGTGTCACTGTGATGCATATTTAATTGTTTTGACTGTGGGACATGACCAAAACTGAGCAATGACTGAACACTGAGGCGTAGGAGGGAAGGCAGGGCTCTAGCCTGGGGCTTTGACATGAAGACAAGCAAAAAGAAGAACGATGAGAAACTGTCACAATCTCAGCCTTGGTCATGTCTCTGCCCCTTGTTCCCCCTGTTATTCTAAACCCGGGCTCTTATCTTTATCTCTTTCACATCTCTTCTACCGACTCTGCCCATATCCAACATGGAAATGATGGCTCGGTGAAGTCAAACCTTCCCCCTTCCTATTTACAAAGCAGAAGTCTGTAGTGAACAAACTAAATCTGATCCTTAATACAAAAGCTCCATTTGGCAGAAAATAACCTCATACATCTTGGTTTAGACCTTAGAGTACTGGTGAATTAGTGATTTTAGGTGATGATGGTCAAATCACTGAGCATATAGGTTCAGGCTCAGGAATCTCTAGATGTTGCTCATCATAACCTTTCACACCTCCTGTGTGATAAACTGGCTCACAGCAAATTATCAGATGCCCACAACCACAGTCAAGTCAATGCTATCAAAATAAACTGCATTTTACCCTCTCTTAGTGGAATATCTATGATCCCCTGTATGCCCATAAATCAGTGTTGATTATCATCGAATGGAAGTATAGTTGAGATCACTGGCTCCCAAGACTGATCTATTTTTTATTGACTTCGATAAATAAAAGCAGAGGTACTGCTCTGTCAGCATCTTCTGTTTGCTCAGAAGAACTTGTTCCACTCCATTTATTCAACAACGCTCTGAAGAATCTCACACAGAGTGTATAATGGGTCTGCTGTGTTCACAAGGCTTAAGAGCTGTTTACAAACATTGGCCTGGTTTATAACTTGTGTAAAAATGCGGGAGGAATGCACTAACCCAGACAGAACAGAATCTGACCTTCTGGGTAACTATGGGTATGAACTGATAGTATAGACATGCCTTGCGATACTCCAGGTCAAACTGTTCATCTGTCAGTTTGTCTGTTAAAACAAGTCAGTTGTCTGAAAGCTGTGCCAGTTTTACAAGAATCACAGCTTATGTCTTATGGACTACGAACAACCAGTCTAAGGTTCAGTGTACTTCTGGCTGGCTGTCCAGATTTCTACTCTATGACACAGGTCTACAGGCCTGTGAAAACATGACAGTGTTACAGCGTGTGACACACTTTCCCCTTCAGTTCAATGGGAATATAAGGATTCTTCTCCCAGTTTTCTCTGAAAAGTGACATACAACTCCGGCTAGCCACAGAGTTTTGGCTTGAAACATATTCAACCAAGGCAGCAGCAAATTGAAAACACAAATCAATTGGTAGCTGTGATGTATTTGAGCTAGGAACAAAAATAAAATTCTACCATTCTGCTCACACATCCCCAATCAACACTAACAATCAGTATTCAGCTTCAATGGTATTCATCGGGATATCATTTACAACCTTCATAGTTTTAGTACTGACTTGTTTTAACAGACAACCTGTCATAGAGTAGAAATCTGGAAAGCCAGCCAGGAGTACACTGAACTTTAGATTGGTTGTTTGTAGGTTTGTAGTCCATAAGATATAAGCTGTGATTCTTGTAAAACTGACACAGCTTTCAAAGAACCGGCTCCACACTCAAGGCAGTATCATAACACTCCCTATATGCCCCCATTTACAGAACTCATACACACTGTGGTTGACCTAACTGGGGTATCTGTGACCCTACTGCATGGCATCCAGTGTTATTTCCAGGATTCTTCAGGATTCTTGAATATGTGTGATGTGCTTCACATCATGCGTTTTCTCTGGTTACATACTTGTAAAACTGAGCATCTCTCACACTGGTATGGTTATTGTTATAGCCAAAATCTCAGTCAATTTGAGTGAACTGGGTGATTCTTTGATGGATAAGAAAAGATGCATGTCCTGAGTCTGTCGGCAAACAGCTGCAACATCACCAATTTGACAATATGCTGCTCTGAACACACACTAAGAGACCTGCATGCTCCTGGCATGTAAATCAGGGCTGGTTGCCAAACAAGTCCATAAACACTTAAGCCACCATTGCTTGTTTTAGCTCCAGACTTGTTTCCAGGGGGGAAAAGTCAGAAAACTGTGATGAGGGTTATCTGTTTTGCAGCACAACAGTATTCTAACATCTCTGGACAGATTACTTCAATTTCATTTTATTTCTTTAACACTGAGCCTGTCGTTGTTGGTGCTGTAAATGTTATCAGGGTCTACAGGTGGATTTTCTTTCGCTTTGTTAAATATAGTCCTGCAATAAATGCATTTGTGAACTATAGTATTTTGTCCATTCACTGCACAGTGTAGCACACTACTTTAGGGGCAACATGACAACATAGCTCTCAGATCTGATCCCATAACTATATCACTATAATGTCACTAAACACTAAGTAGAATAATTGTCTCGGAAGTTGGAGGGGTTGGAATTCAAGCAGAAACGCTATAAAATGACAATAAATGTTAGAATCGGTGGCTTCCATTCAGGATCTCATCTCCAGTGAAAATGGCAAAATGTCAGAGGTTGAATGAGGTTGTTTAGCACAGAGAAACAACTTGGGCCCACATGGCTGAGAGCAGAGAGACCTGGCATATGGATGTGACTTGATCTCACAAAGGGTGAAAATCTGCACTATTGATATTAATAATGGATCTTTTTAGCGGCTGTGGGATGGTGCAGGAGGCTGCACAACACAAGGGAACAATGCAATGCATCTGTATATCATTAGAAAAGTACAGACATCATAGATACAGCTGCTTCTAAAGGACAGTATTAAAACAGCCATGCTCTTAATTGTAGGGCAACACTTTACATTCTCACTGGATGTCAAAACATTGATTCCCATAGGACGTTAAATGTGATTCTAGGGAAACAAACCCACTCCTGACACTATGGACCTACATTGTTTCATATTTATTCACCTGGGTGAGCAGGTAGATCACTTTTTAGCACTTTTACATATCACATTACAATACTTTAAAGGGCTGGCTAAGTACCATGAATAAAATGTCACATTATTTATAAAAGATGTCAAAAAGGGACACAATACCAGCCTTTTAAGGTGGTGGGTGACACAACACTCCACTGCATTTTTGCATATGACTTTTAAATAACTGAAGGTAAGTGCATGTTTATTTAACATTATTACCTTGTATAGTCTCTGGTGTGCTTTATATTTGTTGCAGTAATACTCTGAATGTAATGTTAATGTGTAGTGGAGTAATAAGCCTCCAGATATGTTGTCAGGCTTGTTACAGACTGAACGGATTAGAGGCCGGAGCCTCGCAGTCCTAACGTATTTAGCATCACTCGCGCTCGACATTTATAACTCGCACTTTGTCACTGTTAATATACAACAAAAAGTGTTTTGTTTTATATTAACACACCAGTCACTGAGGAAATTGTTTTCATCCCAGGACATCCCCTCCCCACATTGACATGCTGGGTCAATCACCAAGTGATATTCGGCAACCTCATCATTTATGGATTAAGCACTGCACATAACCAACACAACACTAGCACAAAATAATCCCTGCACACTTGCGAACAGTACTGTCATATAACACAAACTCTCTTGCCATCATTTGTTCAAACAAACTCATCAGATGTATTTGGATAATGAGCCCCCTGTCAGTGAGCTCCACGAATCAATCTGTACTTATGGTACAGTATAGGGGACTCTTGTCAGATCATGGCTCAGTTTGCCAGGCCTGTACTCCCTGAGCTCTGATCTGTCTCTGCAACCAACTGCCTTTCCAGCTGTCATCGTTATTTCATGTTCATCATGCAGTCTGTTCCTGCAGTTAGTGGCATTAGCAAGCTAACAGTAACTAGCATTCTAAAACTGAAACAGAATTCTAAATAGAAGAATAAACTATACCAGTGTCTCTGTGTCTTATTGAACATATTATTCATTATTACAATTTAGATTTTGCAGAGATTGTTGTGACTGTAGTGGAGTTGTTGATAACATAGAGGAGGCTCCCATTAATCTCTCCACCACAGTTCATTTGCTTTGGTAATTAATGCTTAATCTGTAGACTTAAAGGTTCACACCCACACAGCCACATATAACGTTTTGACTTGTTCATTTTAAGGCTGAACTAAAACCCTTGGCTGTCTTGAAGAAAGGAACATGCATTTAACTGTTTCTAAAGACCATTTTTGAAAAGTCTGTGTATTTTCTGTTACTCTTTGTGCCACAGTGACAGACTTACTGCTCTATTGATAGGAGGGTGAGGAACAAACATTTACTCACCTGTTACTTTTGTTTTATTTGATTTGATTTTCTACTTTTTAGGAGACTTTACTGTGGCAGAGAATATGCTCATCAAACCCCTTAAGGTTGCAAAGTACACTACAAGTCAAATCTTTGGCCAGACTTTTCCATTCAATTGAATGGGATTGGAACAATGAAAAATATTGGTATATCATGTTCCATGCGTGAAGGCAGCCAATGATATCAAAGTGGAAAAATATACACATTTCACAAAATGTAAGAGATACTGACAGTAATAAAAGGGAACATTTATAGGAGGAGTAACAACAGCAACATATTAAAAAGTGGATCACCATCGATTTACTGTACGACTTCACAAAGGCTTTTCAAAGGCCCTGACACATTACATGATGTTACACCTGATAATCACCGTAACCCATCATATTTTATTCCAAGGAGCATATCTACGTCTTTTATCTTTCCTTGTTGACAACGACATGTCGTTTCCTTCTCTCCTCTTCCTCAAACAAATGACCATGACCATGTCTATTTTTTCTTTTGCCTTTAATCAAGGTTTACCTATAAAAGACAACCTGAATGCAACATAATGGATGTGACAAATAAGACAACATCAGCATGACTGGAGAAAGTAATGAAGCCTTGATGCAACCATAGGAGGGAGGGGGAGACATGGAGAAAGAGAGAACACTGTAGAAAGATAAATAAACCAATACTGAATCCTTTTCTCCATCTAAGTTTCTAAGTTACTGTATTACATTACTGGGTTATTGACCCCCCACCCCTTTACTCTAAAAACAATTTCAAGGACTGGATTTCATAGTGGGCTTCATTTTATTAGTATTTTATTTGATAGGGGTAGATCCAGAAACAGTTTCCTGAAGGTAAGTGAAGTGGCTCAGATGGGAACAAATAGGTTTGACAGGGAATCCTATGCCACTATTACACTGATACATTATCCATCTGTGATATCAGTATCTCTGCAACTAAGTCCAAATATAGCGCACCATATGACATCTGTCTTATCTCTTTTCTTCCACTCAGTGCTCCTCTATCAGTCTGCTCCTCATATAGTTGTCTCTAATGTACGGGGCAAAGTTAACCCCTCTGACTGATACGGCAGCACGATGAGAGTCAGAAACATTTGGACTTGAGAGCAGTTCCAGTAGGAAACAGTTTTCTCAACACGGAGATACAGTCTTGTTCCTAACTAGTCCCAGCTGGTGACTCTCATGTATACATACACTCGAGTCACAGAGATAATCTTCTGTTAATCTGCAAAATTGAAACTTGCCAACCCTTTGAACACAGTACAGTCACATTTGACAACATTCACCCAAATCCTATAATTATTTCCTGAATCCTCATAGACTCTTCTAACAATGCAGAATCAAAATCAATCTAATCCAGTCCAGGAAAAATATAATTTTATCAGTCAATCAGTTTCTCAGGTAAAACAGTTTGAGTTATGCAAAGATGGTGACAATAAATGACATTGTCTTTCTCGCTTTTTTTGTGAAAGTTGGGCATTGATGTATTATTGGAACCTATTATATTATTTTTTCCTATTGTGTTATTGAAAATTAAGTGAAATTATTATTGAAATTGTTTAAATAAAACATTTATTTAAAACATAAATAAAACAAGTGGGTTGCTTTCACACAAAGCCAGAGGGATGTCATTACCTGTTGCCATCTTTTTCATATGAGGAGAACAGACATAGCTGAGAAATATTTTCCTAGACTGGATCAGATTGTTTTTGATTCTGCATTGTTAGAAGCATCTATGAGGATTTGGGAAATAGTACCTTCAGAATTTGAGTGAGAGAAAATTATGGGATTAAATCTGTCTTAGTTTTGCATGAGAGTCACAAGCCGGGGCTCATTTCTAACCAGCTGTGACATGACAGCCACAAGCCATCACATCAGTCACATCTGCTGAGTTTCTGAAGTGAGTCAAAGCATTCCTATGGTAAAAAAAAAAAGAGGGCTGAGTATTATTACTGCAGATTATTTCTCTACTATGTGCTTTGAACCTAACCTCTTTCCTGACAAGTGAACATCCTGATGAAGGACCAGAAGAAAGGGTGATGACGGATTGTTACATAGATGATCAGACTGATAAATATTCACATTGTTTCCCCCCCTGCCTGTTTCTATTAGCTTCTCTGAGCCATACTTGAACATTTCACTCTACAACAGACCACATGGGAAGATGAAAGCAAGAAAAAAAAAATGCAGGAACATACATCATACACACACAATCACTAATGAAAAGCAAATAGAACACACCAAGAATTCATCTTTCTAAATTTTGCCAGGCTGAAAAATCTTCTGCAGTCTATGCTTCAGTATTTGTTGCTATCATCTTTTACTAAAGCAACAGGAATTTGGCCCAGATCACTCTGACCATTTGTTCTCACTTTTCTGTTCCCCTGGTCCATTATGTTTTCATTATATGCAGCTTTTGTTCTTCAGTCATTATTAGCAGGTGAACCTTTAGAATGTGAAATCTGTGCAATTCATGCTAAACCGACATCTAAATGTCAGACTGGGTTATTGGGAATGGCGTCAATATAACTGCAGCTAATGTGCTCATTAATCTTTGACTGCTTGGAGGGTCTTTGTTATGAGTGGGTCAGAAATGTCAGACCAGCCAGGTTACATAAGACATCATTCACTCCAGTTTCCTGTAAGTACAGACATTTCAGTAAACACCTACGCTGCTGTCAACTTGTACATGTACAACACTTGCTAGCAGGCAACAGCATAGCTAACCTTTGACAATTCTTTTGTATGCTGTTTTAATTTTGGGGGGTATTTTACAGGAACAGAAAGATCAAAAGTGCAATGCTCTACACAACCAAGGACAACACTGATTCACTGCACATCGTTCATTAATATGTCAGTGTCTTCTTTAGTGAAATGAATACAATGAAATGCAGAAAAAAAGCAAATAGCTCGAGATTTAATGTCCTCTCAGCTATTCTCCATACATTCAAAGGGTCAATGAAGGCCATGCAAGTGGAGCTGTCAAGATATTCAAAGTACAAGAAGCAATTTTCCCTTTTTGACTTTGGGGGTTAAAGTACATGGTAAGCAATCTTTCTGCAAACTACTACATAGTAACAAAATGTTGCCTTCGCAGTGAATTTAGCCTTATGCTAGTCTGGGATTTATGCCTGTTGAGCCCTCTACTAACAGTTGGTAAAACTGCTTTCAACTGTATTACAAAAGATGTTTTAAATGTTCATTGATTCTGTTCTGATTGTTATGACTTCATACTGTACTTTCAAAGACCAGATGTCACCTATTGTCATATACTGGTCACAAATATATTTTTTTATTCTATTTTTTATTATTCTTATTTTATTTTATAGCAAGGACCTGCGCTCACTAATTATGAATGAAAACATATGGATATGGGATGCTAGTGTGTACTTGGTTGCTTGTGTACTTGATGGTTTTGGGGAAGATTAAGGAGGTCAGCGTTGCTCTCGGGCACTGGCATACCTCCAGCAGGGATACTGGAGGAAGAAGATAAGATTAAAAAAGGAGAGGGGAAAGAAATTCATGGGTAACATGAAGCGGTAAGGATAATCACCCTTATTGGCAAAGCATGTTACACACAAGGAATTTGTTTCCGGTACAGAACCGATAGCAGCCATCTGCGGTGCCACCGCAACCGATGGCTCTAACCATCAGGGAGGAATGTTCATTGTCTTGCCCAAGGACACTTCGACAGATGGACTGCAGGCACCAAGATTCGAACCTTCAACCTTCTGGTTGGGAGATGACTACTCTACCCACCGCACCACTGTCACCTCCCCAGCAGAAGTGCAGTGGTTTCATTGGGTTAAATAGTGTGAAAACTGATATATTTTGAGTTAGGTCCCACTCCCAAACTTCAGATAATTATATAATGTCAATTTCTCCCTTATCTACACATTTTAAAATCAGTTGTAACTCAACTGGTGTGATTTTAGATAAAATTAATCCATAATGGGGTGTAGTTCTTAAATTGAACGTTAAAATATAACTCAATGTCATTAGCAAGAGTGGAAAACAAGATGTTACAACTATCTGAGGGAGGTCTTTGCTTTAAAAACTTTCACCAGCTGTTCGTTTCAAGTTTGAGCTGGCTTTAGCTACACTGAACCTCCAGAGGGTTTTCCATTCACTCACTCTGTTAACCATCTGCTTCAAAACAATAGCGGTAACATGGAAATCATGGCAGGAAATGCAGCATGATGTTTTATGACACATGATATTCTTTTAAATAAACACCTGCCAAGTCTAAATCATATGCTGCTGGCTAGTGTATATTTTTGTATTATAGCCCATTTCATTAGGGTTGAGAACAAGATGAATCATGTTGTGCTCGGAATGGTCAGCCATGCTAATATTCTTTGCAGCTGTGAGACTGTATTTAATATCCTAATTTAGCTAAAGCGGTGGTAATGGTAGTGATGTAATGTTTGTGAAGTTTAAGT
The DNA here is from genome assembly GCF_001952655.1 of Monopterus albus. Taxonomy (NCBI): domain Eukaryota; kingdom Metazoa; phylum Chordata; class Actinopteri; order Synbranchiformes; family Synbranchidae; genus Monopterus; species Monopterus albus. Next base: position 509,660 of record NW_018127888.1, on the reverse strand, counting down.
ACCAGACCTGTTATTGTCAGAGCTGCTGCAGGTGTTTGCTCTTTATTTATTTGCTTTTAAACATGGATGATTGGTTAGACAGTTGAGTCCCTTCATGAATGAAAGAGGGGCAGAGCGCTTGGGGAATGTAGAAGTAAACAGGTGAATATACGCTGGGGAATAAAAATGTTATTGTATATTTCCTTACTGTCACTCATTTGCCATGTATTAGACCGCTGATTCCCCTCATGGGTGATTAGTGAGTGTGAGAGGATTGACAGCTTGGAGGCTGCAGAAACAAATGAGATTCAGCTCATGAAGTGACAGCTAATATGAGGACCTGTCTAAGAAGAGACCAGAAAGACCTCAATCCACTTGAGCGTGCCACTACCCAAGGACCACACCCACTGAAGACCCACAGTCATAACGAACAACAGACACAAGGCTGTCATTCAGATGATGCTGAGAAGTTGTTCTGCTCATTGTGTAACACACTAAATCCATTACTGTGAAACAATATCCCTGGGGTTAGCAGTGACACAATTGTTAGCAAAGAGCTGCTTTGACCGTCATTGACATTGCTCTAATATTGCACTGATGATTTTCACAACACATTAGATAAACTGAGATGAATGAGACACTGCTGGCAACAGCATCAGTGCTTTGGTTCAGACAACAAACCTGCCATAATCTCCAGTTTGGTCTCTCCTGTTAGTTTGTTGTTTCATTGCCAGATGTGAGAGAAAAGCCGGGAAATGAGCCGATGACTCAGTGAAGGTCACTTTAATTATGTTATCAGTCTGAAAAATGTCTCATTTTGGTCATATGGTGTTTCAACATCCAGACAGACTCATCTGTTCATTACCAAAGTGCTCAATTATTTCTTATAAAATCATTTAAAAAAATCACAGTCAGAGGAGACTTGACTACAGGTGTATAGAACAGAAGAGAGCTCACTGAGATATGACAGACACATAATGCACAAAAGGTAGTGCTGATGAGCACCTGAATACACTGGCACTGTAATTCTGAGAACAGAGTGCATTTATGCAAAAACCCAAAAAGAAAAACACCAAAAACTCAGATTAAAATGCTCATTTGATTCTAAAACTAGACGGCAACAAGAGTGCAAACCTCCACCAAGTTAGCTCACTGTTCCCATAATGCCATTATTATTAATATTCCTATGATAGTCTGACCATCATAATACGATTCCTTGACCATGTAAAACTACCCCTAGCATTTGTAATCATTATTTCTGTCATTATTAGTTTAAAAGCTATATGCACTGCTGCTGGTTGATAGCAGCAGTGCATGAATGTACCAGAAGTTATTTGAGGTGAATAATAATGTACATACTATGAGCCATGCCTAACAATATTAGTGCAGAGCATAAAGACAAAATCAATGAAACAAAAATCTTATATAAAATTACAATGTAAATCTATAGAAACAAAATACAATTGCTCAGCTTCTTTGTCAGGGAACTTCAACAAATAAATATAGATTACATGAATAATAGTGTACATCCCTGGAGTCCGTACACAAAGTTAGCTCCCCAGGTAGAGAGAACCGACCTGTGACTGCCCAAATACATCAAGTACAGCACAGGCTAAACGTAAGGGCAAAAAATAAATAAATAAAAAATCCTCAAACAATTAACATTAAAAACACTAACCTTGTCATGTTGTTTGCCTGCTGCACAAGGTAAGAGCCCTGGTGAACTCATTCTGCTTAATATATTCATAACATTAGCGTGTACTGCATCAAAATCCTGCTCTAGAGACCTGGAGTCAATTACGAAAGCCTGGGGCCTGGACAAAAAGTTAAAACAACACGAGGCAAGAGAAAGAGAAAACCCATTGAAAATTAGCCCCCCTACATCAGAACCATAAACAGGTCATGTGCCCAAATGACTGATTCCAGGGAGACTTCAACAGCAGAGGATACTTAGATAATACCAGACCAAAGGGCAAGGCTTCGCCCCAAGAAACCCACAGACATTCATTCACGAAAGCCTGGGGCCAGGACATAAGACCACAGTCATAACACTGTATTTTCTGAAGAATTAAGCTTAAAGTTTGCTCTCAGCCGAATTAGAACAGACCTGTTCAACCGTGCCAGGACCTTTTTAAATGAGAACTCCTTGTTCCTGAGAAATAGAAACCTCAATATGTGAGGAAAGAGCCAGGCCATGCTCCTCTTTTAATGATAGAAATTTGTTTCTATCATTGAAGGATAAGATAGCACTAGACTAAATTCAGTATTCAAATATTTTATCTGACAGCACACATTTTTGGGCTATAATGACAGATGCACTTCTGTCCCCTGAATCAGATCTGAATTCCCAAAGGAATTAAATAAAACACACCCTTGTTTTGCATGTCTCATATTGTCATGGGTCCCCCAACTCAGCAAGGCTGAGTCATCAAGAGGTGTCAGGATCACTGAAGAACAACTTTTAAGAGCAAATTGTCTGTTTAAACCTGCAGCCAGGGGCTTAAGAGACACTAAGAAAAAACAATAACATACACATCTAAATATAACTTACAGTTGCAGACAATAAATTTATCAAAATGCCTCTTCATAGAACCATTCAATAAATAACCTGCTCCCAAGCCCAATTAACACAAAATCTTGTGAAGATATGTTTTTATGTTTGCAAAAAAATGTATCATGAGGAGTAATGAATATGTTTATCTCAGTTTTTTAACCTGAAATCTTTACAGAGCCCCCACAGGTACAGTATATTGTTTTGTTTAGAGACAAGCATGTTTTGAATTTGCATAATGGGAGGGTTTTTTATTTATTTGCACATGTTATCTCACATTCACATTTAAGCATGCTTATTCTCAGCAGAAGATAAGTATGTCTTTACTTAAAGAAGTAGCTGAGCTGATTACCTCCTTTATGAAGCAGAAATTCACATTAGAGGGCAAATCAGTCTTTCTTAAATAAAGGCTGTACTTGGTCAGCCTGCTGAAGCATATTCATGTCCATTTTTTAATCACTTTACCCTGTGTCTGTCTCTCTCTCCCCTGTTCACTGGCTCCAGCAGTAAACAGGGTCATCATGCCTCCCCATAGAGGAAACAGTGGCTAATTTACAGCTTAACAGTTTCACTCTCAGTCATGTTCAGGCAGCTTTGTGAAGATGATTTCAGGAAATATATTTTAAAAAAAAAGAAGAAAGAAAAATCTGAAAGAGTGATAAACTAAGAGTTGATGGAGAATGAGGGAAAGTACTATAGTAAATTAATTCAAGAAAAACAGGGAGAAAGAGGTGGGAAGCAGAAGGAGGTGGTGAAAAAAATGAGAGTAAAGTTAAAGGGGAATGAAAGACTTTAAGGACTCAGTCACTCAGAAAGAATTTAGTGATGCTGAATCTTAACTATAGATCTGTTATTCAACTCTATTTCGTCCCCTCTCCCACTAACAGCCCAGTTTTCTTCAAGCAGTTAAGCATAAAGGGTCATTATTTTATGCTGAACAAGAAAAAAAAGCCTGTCAGTCAGCACCTGGAACTCAGCTCTATTCTTGTCCTGTGTCTCTTAGCCATTAAATAAAAATTGTTTCCCCCTTGAGTTCTGATTTGCATCAGCCCTCTGTCTGCTCTGACTGATCTCCTGTCAAGTATAAACTTCTAAACAGCATTGCACTTCAGTATGTTGTTACAAAAACCACCCCGGAGAGAAAAACACTTGTATACGAGGGCCTCTTGCTTCTGCTTGACTCCAACTCAAAACATCTTAAAGTCTGGATGTTCCTTCAGTGCATCAGCACACCACAGCACCAGAGATTAAATACCACAATTAAAGGAAATCTGTTTCTACTCTGGTCCCATGAAACAAACAGCTTAAATATGCAAAGCTTCCTACAGACAACTGAGTATAATGAATATTGGGGAGGGAAGATACCACTGCAAAATACTAAATTTGTCTCACTGTTGTTAACATGGCTGGAAAAGAATAAGACAAAAGCACACGTTCATTTCAGTCTGTAACATTAGTGTGAAAACGAGTCCTCCTCATTCCCTCACAGACAAAACATCAGTCATTTTACAGAGTGTAGGCCACTCACGTCTTCTACTGAACACTAAGTTCAAAACACCTGACCTCTAATTGTCTTTTTTCATAATTAAATTGCAGTCTGCAGTGTTTTTGTGGCAAAACTTTCAGTTTAAAAGTCTCAAGTTGATGAATATGATGCTGCACTGACAGCGTGTGCTACAAGAAAGGGTAAGGGATATGTTGTCAGAATATACAGAATCCAGGAAATGCAAAATAAGGTTTACTGTGTTTTTCTGTTGATTTACAATATACAACCAAGTATAGCCAAAAAGAGAAAGAGAGAGAGAGACGAAGAGAAAATAATCTACCTTAGAACATCCCAACAAAAATCATCTTAAAGCACTTTACATATTATAGAAGTAAGCAAAAACAAAACAACCATATGATGAGCAGGTGTACCAAACCCTTTATTGTCATGTGAGCACTTAAACACACAGCTCCAATTACGGAACTGTCAGGTTTCATTAGGTTTACAAGAAAAAAAAAAACGAAAAAAAAAACAGTTCAGTTAGGAATACACACAAAAAATACATGGTGAGGCTTAGACAAGTTTATGGATTGGGTTAAATAACCTTCAGTATCATGGTGACAATAATAAACATAGCTCAGCTTCTCTCCACTGGCTCCCTGACAAATGACATATGAACTTGTTTTTTAACAGGAGGACAGTTTCCTGGAGCAACTCCAACAATCCATAATCAACACACACCTAACAGGTGCAGTACATCAGCAATATTCTACTGTATGTTAACATATATTTAGCCCTACTTCTTGTTTATGTACTATCCAATTCCTCTACATTGCTGTCGTTTTCACAGCTATCTGCATCATGAACTCAAACTATTCTAACTCTTGTCACATTTTTTTAATGACTAAAAAGTCTGAAATACTTTCCGTTCATCAAGTATCAGGATACAGTTCAGAACAATCTGTATTGATCCAACTTCCAAACATGCAGCGCTCTCTCCACTCTGTGCTGTGACTTCCAGAAGTGGATCATTTACAGTAAAGTTGCAGATACTCTGTGGTGCTTGTGCTCTGACGTTAATGACTCTTGGAGCTCTAGTTTCCTCTGCTGTTGGTCTCTGTCCTGAATAAAGCAGTCCTCTGTCTATTTCTAGTGACTCCAACCCAGTGGCTTCCATCAAACCAGACCCCTAGCTGATTACCTGTTACTCTGCCGAGAACTCTGATTTATGACTGTGTTGCTCTAATTATACTTCTGCTTTCTGCTGCAACACTGCAGCTCTCACTTGGCAAGCAAAACCTGGGTGTTTCCCTAAAGACTTTGTTTTAATAACACTGTGCCAGAAGACTGTGGAGCAAAGCAGCACTTACTGGTTCAGATCCAGTTAAAAGTGTGTTGGTCTCTGCCACTGGGCCTTTAATTCATACAGAGAATTAAATTTCATCATTAACAGCAACTATATGATACAAACAGAAAGAAAATGATTCTCTATATATAAAAAAAAGATCAAAAGCAGCAATTAGGAAGATTTTATTTCCACTTCACTAGTTCTGCATTACAATGGTTCCTTTCCTGTAAACAGAGAGTCTCCAGCTGCAGTGTCTGTTCATTGAAGAGTTAAACAAAGAAAGATGACTGACAGCCAGATAAAACAGAACAGTGGAAGCTGTTTGTGGTTGCTGGTCTCAGTGTTCAACCATTTGGAAAGAAGAAGAAGAAGAAAACTAGCCACTAAAAGGCTGGATCAATTCAGAACTGTATTCATAAATGAATATACTGTAATTACATTAAAAACTAAAGTATTATTAATTCATATAATCTGTAAAGATTATTTTTACTGTTCTGTGAACTAACCTAGTAATTTTCTTACCATAAAATATTAAGTATTCATTCATTATTATTATTAAACAAGAACAGAAAATAGAAAAATGCTTTATAAAGTTGAAAGTAAAAGACAGAATGAATCTTTTGTGAGTGTCATTGTTGAGTGTTGAGTTTATTTCAGTGAGTACATACAACATGGATGTGATTCCTTGATTAAACCCATGGATATTCAGGATGTAAATGTTTGGATGAGCTGTGTTTCCTGGACTGACTGAGTAGAAAAGCAGACAACCCAGCTGCTCTCCTGAGGATTCTCCTGTTGCGTCTCTGTGGACTTGTTATCTTGTTCACTGTCAGACCCACTTCTCTCTTCAGATCGGCATCACTGACTGTGTCTGTTTTTTTATGTGTAACTTTTACTCTCTTACACTCACTTCTATTCTTTCAACCATTGTCATTGCCTGAATTCAAGCCATGCAGGAACTGTGTCAGACTTTTTTAACCAGGTTACCTGCACTTTATTGTGCATTCTCATATCATACAGTGATTAACCTGGTGATTCAAATGATCTTTGAAGTGTGCATACAGTACAAACATTTTTAATGCACACCTGTCAGCCAAAGCAGGGTTGCAACCATAGACATGTCACAAACCTCAATAGGCTGCATGTGTACACAGTGGCATCCATGTGCTACACTGCAAATATTAATAAAGAAGGAAAAATGTGAGCTTTGTGTAAATTTGGAAATGAGGTCTTTTTCTGTTGTCTTCATTTTCAGAAAGGAATGAATAATTATCCATACAGTCATTATAGTAGTGATGAAGAAGGGTACGTGTGTGTCTAGTCAGACAGCAGTGGGCGGTCCCAATGGCAAAAACCTTTGGAAACTTTCACAGAATCCAGAGAATAAAGAGCTTTTTTTCTAGGCCTCACAGGTCGTAAGTTATTAATGAAAATGTAAGAAAAGTACGCCTATAACTGACCAGCAAGTGGTGCAACCGAGGCTGTGTTTTTGTAGTCACTAATAGAAATGACTAGCAGAACAGTTTGAATACTGCACCTTTGCCAGGTTTAATAAAACAGTATGCCACTGATGAACACTTCCTGACTATAATTACTCCACAGTTACACAATAACTCATTGAGTGTTCCTGTAAAATATTTGCAGAGTTCATTATAAGTTCAGAATTAGTTTTAACCAGAGAGCAGGGTTGGAGATGCACAAATGTGCTCACACATTGAGAGAAAGTACAATACAACAAATAGGACTTGCTCACTTGTCGCTGAGGTTTAGTCAGTGAAGACAAAGGGTTTTCCTTCCTGTATTGAAACCACAAAAAGAAAGGTGATTATTTATTATACTTATCAGGTTTGGATTATTACATTAGCTTCAGATATCAGCCAAATGTATTTCAAGTATTATTCTCATGAGTACAAATCACTGTCGGGTACTGAGAATGAATTGATTTCTTCTTTCACCCAACTAAACTGTCAGTTTAAGCAGATTTTCCAGGGCAATAATCTCATCTGTCCACAAGCATCAAGCCAGTAAACTTCTGCTCATTAGTCTGCTAATCTAACCTTTGGGCTGTTTACAGCCTGTGCTGAGCTGAACTACAACCTGCTGTATAATGAAATTCATTACTATGTTAATTGCCTGCATAACCACCAGCACACTGGCTAACACTCCACAGCATAATGTCTACCACTACTCAGTTCGGAGGAGTAAAGAAAAGAGCAGGTGGTAGGAAAAAAGCAAGAAAAATTAGAAAATGAGATAAATAACTCCTCTGTTCTTTTAATGGAAACTTGGCAGTCCCAAAGAAATGATCATTTTCTCTACAAAAGTGCATCAATTAATCATAATATCCCAAATTTTGAGAAAGTAAAGCAAACCAGGTAGTAATAAAATATTTTCAGTTTGACTCAAGATAAGGGAATATTTTAAATTATTTGTACACTACAAGTTTCACATCTGGAGATCTAACAATTGGTATTTTCATAATAATGGTTCTGAACATTTTCAGTCAAATAGAGTTGTGATGGATCCTGTTTAAAGCTGTCAATCAGTCGAAGCAGACGACAGACAGGGACGATGACACGACTGAAGGAGACATTTAGTTTTGTCCTGGATTGAAGGACAGAGGATGAAGGTCTGTCTGTGTGAGGTTCCTTTGTCTGGGGAGACTGGTGGAAGAAGAAAAGAGACACAGATAGCTGAGGTCCAACCACTTACAGGACACAAGAGAGCAGCTCTAGCCCTCTGGCTCTGACAGAAGACAGGCTGGGAGGGAGCACAGCTGTCCATCTTTGGATCAGCTCTCAACATAGAAAGATATGAGAGGACAGGCACAAGGACTTGACACTGGGGGGACACACATCATGCCTGTGGCTGAGCAAGAGAATAAAAAACCAACTTTACAGTGTCACAAAGTCCACACCATCTGAGGATGGAGCCTTGATTTAAACTGAGGACTGCAGGGTACTAGGCTGCATATGACACTTTTGCATAGAACTGCTTTGCTATATTGAAAGGAACTACTGCTTTGGACTTCTTGTCCATCTTTACCGCTCAATGAAGAACAAATGTAAAGTGGAGAATGGCAACCACCGCAACAGCAACACAGTTGCCGAATAGCCCAGAAGGAGTTGGTAGGAAAAGTCAAAGTAAAGAGGAAGGCAGCAGGAAGACTAAGGGAAGCATCTCCTCACACTGCCTGCTGCTTCCCAGTCAAACTTCAAGAAATGACAGAAGCCACTCCAGAGCCGTTAGTGCTTTGCAGGCTTGAGGTGACGTAAGGGACAAACTACAAAGCCATAGCACCCCTCTAACATAGCCACCTACAGCTCAAAGAGGACTAGCTATTGAGAAATGCTATTCCCCCTCACTGTCCGGGATAAAGCCCTGTATGGTTGAACTGGCTTGTCATGGCTGAACATTAGGATGCAAATAACAGTGTGCTGACAGGCTAAGTGGCTAAGCCAATAAATTATTGTCTGAGGGCAAAGGCTGACAGGTTAGCAATGTGTCTAGTATTTTCTTTTGACATTGCTGCATCAATGCCATAATACATGTTATTTTTAAATAGCTTAATAATAATGGAATTGAATGAATGACTAAATTAATCTATGAATATCAGTTTGACTGGCAGTACTTGTGTTATTTTAGAACCAGTTTGGTACAGACATCAAATCAGATATTATGTCTCTTTAAACTAAAATATGGCAAAAATGTGCAATAGCAAACAACATTTCCACCAAACATTTTATATTTTAATTTTAAAGTTAGAATTCTGAGAAATAAAAAAAAGGTCATTACACAAATATTTATTTTTTTCACAGTGGCACTAATGCTCTTCCATAACGTAACAGTACCAACTACCAAATAAACTATTTCTGATCTGTTTTTCACAGCAATGGTTCTCATGTTTTTTGTCTTTCTCTCTTCAGTATCTCTCTGTTCATTCTTGTCTTTGCACTCTGACTAGTTCCTGCAGCTCTGACCCCCTTTCTTATAGATCAACAAAATGACTGTTGGAGGTCAACAAAATGTGAAAGTTGTTTAGTAAACTGGCTACTGTGAGGACTGCAGATGATGATGAAGTTAAAAGGAACAAACTGGGTGTGAACGGAATTCAAAATAACTAGATATGAGAGGAGGTTTGCAGGTGATCTGTGTTAGTCAGCAATGATGCTTCCTATCCCACTATACACATACTGCACCACATACTGTGGACACAACACTCACACAAACACAACAAAAAAACAGTTCCTATGCCTGTGACATTGCCACTGGCTCTGAACAAACATATATAGCTCTCACTAACATCCAACTCGCTCCAGTGTTTCAGCCTGAGGGTTTTTCAATAAAATATGAAGGTCCAGTACACAAACTTTCACCTGTCAGCTAATACAAAGGACCAACACTCCATCCATCTATTCATTATCTATATCCCTTATCCTGAAAAGGGTCACAGGGGGGCTGAAGCCAATCCCAGATGAGACTGGGTGAGAGGAGGGGTACAATCTGGACAGGTCACCAGTCTATCACGGGGCTGACACGTAGAGACAGACAACCAACACACACCCACATTCATACCTACGGACAATTTAGTCACTAATCAGTGTAAGCTTTTCTTAAGCCTCCACATTCATACCTACGGACAATTTAGTCACCAATCAGTGTAAGCTTTTCTTAAGCCTACCTTTTGTTTTCAGAGAACCACTACTGAGAACCAGACAGAGCTTCTGTTTCTTTGCGTTAGGATTCTCATCACTCTTTCTATCTGGACAGGAGCTCACATGGAACCTGAACTTTTACAGGAACCAGTTCGGCACAGTGTGTGTTTTCAAATCCATAATGTGAAAAGGATCAGCGTTAGCAACACAAAGATGCCAGGATGTTGAAGTTCCTCCTAGGGTTTCTCCCTATTCTCTGATTTATTCATAGCATTTCATTGACTCCTTTGATCAATGTTGAGCTGGCAATGCCTCGTAACCTATTAGAAGCTAAAATTAGCCACTAAAGTAGGAAGGCGAAAAGCATTAAAAAGTTGGCATCATCAGACCGGTATCCTGCACATGGAGTTCATGTCCCTCTGATCTAATTTGCTTTATTACATGTTTAATTTATAGCCTTTATGTACAATCATTTCAAAGTAAAAGTCTAGAGCTTATGGTCAGCACAGCAGCATTATCAACACTCATTGGATACACACTGTTAATTGGAAAGTATACAAGACTGGCGACAAATCCCACTACAGGGAGTGAGCTGGCACTGAGCAAAGCACGCCAGGTGTCCAGAAGCACTGTGGAGCACACAGTAGGGAGGTGTAAATAAAGCTTCGACAAGTCCAGTGGCAGCCTGTGCTTCTCTGCCGTGCAATCATCAGTGTGCTGATTATGCTGCGTCTGGACAAGAGCATCCTTACAGGAGAGAGAGACGAGAAGGAACATGAGGATGGGGACAGGGTTGCAGAGGTAAACCAGCCAATAAATGCCAGAGATGTAGTGGCAGATTTCGACGAGCTCTCCAGGACAGATCAGGACGAAAGGATCAAAATAGTTTTACAGACAAAACAAACCAAATGTAATTAAAGACAAACTGTAAGTCACAGTTTCATATATGTTTGAGCCTCTTAACTTCAAATGGTTGCAGGTTCAATTTATGACCAAACAAGCTTTCCAAGAGGTAACAGGAAGCACTCATGTCTTCAGGACAACACAGCTCTCTTAAGACCACGGTCTTCAATAACAACAAACCTCAGCAGATTGCAAATAAAGTATGTGCCATAAAACTTGCAGAAGAGCAGTTTTATTGCAGAAGAAGACACTGTAAGCATTTTTATGATGCCAGGCTGCTGAGGAGCTCCACTCTGTTTTGGAAAGACAGTCCCCTGATGCGTGAATCCCTCCTCTATCATGTTGTACCTCTTTAAAAATGTGACCCTGCTGCTCTCCTCTATACAAATTCTGACAAGACAGACAAGTATGCATAAGATTGACTGCACTTAATAAAAAATAATAATTCATCAATAGACAATGTATTTATTCAGATGAAACAACTGAAAGCACCAGTTTACCAGTAAACTCCATTAAATAGAATTCTGTTCTCTCCATAGTTCATTTCCTTTACGTGTACTAAGAGTTTCAATGTCAAATTGAAAATGTTTTCATCATAACTCGCACTCAAAACATTAATATTAGGATTAGATTAGATGTGAACAGTGGACTCATCACTTCATGCAAGTACACAGATTAAAGCTTAGTGCAGTGAGCAGGTTCTGTGTGTACATCATTTAAATTTATACGAGTTAAAAATGCTAACTGCATCTGAGTGTTGAACAAGTCGCATGAAAAATTGTGCTGCAGGTGGTGATATCGTGACACAATAAAATTGAAACTTTTTTCTTTTGTTCAACAAAAATACAGTTAAAATTCATCTCCAATTTTACCGCTCCTTTATTTTATTCGGCTCTTTGTTCACCGACCTTTGTTCTTTTCTGCTCTGGGCAATAAAGAAGGCAGATCGATTCAGCTCCTTTCTAAAGGCCGGAGGGAGAACAGCGTTGGTGTGACTAACACAGGTGAACCTGATGAGAATCAGAGAAGAGAAGCATTGCTGTTGCATTTGGCTCTTGAATGAAAGATGGTGGGGTTGTTTGTGTTTTGGGACCTTAGTGTGCTTTAAAGTGATGAAATGTAAATTTTCACAACTCAGTCAGTCCAGTGGTCTAGAAATGTGACAGCAAAGCCAAGGCAGAGCGAGTCACGGACAACTCTGCACTACCCTCGCTAACCTTCATTGCTGTCTTGAACTCTTACAAACACTAATCCAGATCAAGCCATTAAATAAGGAATGTCTTAGGCAGTATCACTTTCTTTTGTTACATAGGTTAATAACTGAATTAAAATAAAATAAAATATAAAAATAAGTCGTATTCCCGCTCTAGCTTTATACAAGGATAATGGGGATAATGGCAATATCAGTAAATGTAGTGTATATAATAGATCTGTGGAGAAGCTATTTAAATTCAGCATTTCCTTTATCTCTTACTAACAGACTCATGCCCCTGAATGTGTGTCATGCTCTGAACACTACTCCATTCTACTGTGATCCTGTCCACATAGTTTACTTTGGCAACTCTGCTGTCAGAATAAAAAAAAAAAAAATCAGACATTTGCAACAAACTGAAACTCAAATCCAATCTGTCAGCAGCTGATTTTATGCTGTCTCTCTTTCCTGACCTCCTGACTGTTGTGCTCTGGTAACCTCTTTTTATGTGCACACACATCCACTCCTGAAGCTTCTCCTGACAAATCCACAGCAACCAGCATGACCCTTATCATCACAACAGCAGACCCTGTCCACATCTGTGGCACAGCACCCAGTGTATTGCATTAGTGGTGTGTGGATTGTGTGTGTGTGTGTGTGTAAGGGAGAGAGCAAGTATTGTTGTTTATGTTGTCAACATGAGTCAAATTAAAGTTTAATTCAGTGTAGAGTACTTCAGTGTGATTCAAGTTCTGAACACTGAGCGGTACTCAGAACGTCTCTGAAAAGAGATTGACATAAAAAACAATTGAAAGAAACAGGCAGCTTCTAGTGTAGCTCAGTGCAAGCTTTCAAAAACTACTTCTGTCTTTATGTCTTCACATTATGGCTGTGGTCGCTCATTACATTTTTCAAACAAAGAGCAAAGCCTTGGCATGATGGCTCAGCCAAGTGGATCTCGAGTGCTAAAAAGAAAACATGGTTGATGGTAGGTCTGCAAGGCTCCCTCCACCACAAACACATCCTATTGTGTTAAAGATTTTGGAATTGTAGACTTAGATTTTCATATATGAGAACGGGAACTTTGCTGATTTCCAACAAGGTTTTAATCATTATGGAACTGGTACTGTAAGTCACGGCAATCTTACATCCCTCCTTGCTTCTTGTACATAGGAACACCCATTCAACCTGCTGCAAGAATCCACTGAGACTGCATCACCCAGCTCCAAAAAAAAACAAAACAACCAAAAACAAAAAACTCTGCCACGTGACATTAAAAGGTCCATTTAAATGGTCAGTTCCTTGACAAAAGGATGCTTGTACTGAAATAATGAAAGTTTTGTTTATTTATATATATTTCCTACACTCTTATTTTTATACTTTTTTCTCTTGTATTTTAGTCTTACACTACTGCATTTCATTATTTTGGGTGCTGTGACTTTGGCAGTCACTGCTGTTGCTACTGGATACCTGAATTTCCCTTGGGATCAATAAAGTATCTATCTATCTATCTATCTATCTGAAGAGCTCAACAGCACAGCATCCTGAGTAGCTCAGAGGAAATGAAGTGAGGCTAAATTGTTCAGGAGATATAAGAGCGCCTGGAGGAGTTCACTTGTTTAGTGATGAGGCTTTAAGTCCATTTGTTGTTTATGCTAAGGTCAAAGGTCATTCTGGAGGGCAGTGACCCTTCAGAAAGCATGACTTAAGAAACCATTATGGAACTGGAGAAAGATGGCCACTAGAGAGATCACTGCTTTAGCTGAGAGGACAGAGGGAAAGCCCATTATGTTTACTTTAAGATTATAAAAGTGCATATTTTGGTGATTATTATTATTGCATGCGTTACTTAGACTGTGATAAGCAGTTTTTCAAATCATCAGGCACATGAAAAAAAAACTTCAGCATTACTGCTTTCAGGTATTACAATGCTTCAGTGCTTCAAATGCAACTGAACTGCTTTCATTTTGCAGCGAGATTCTTATTAAACAAGTGTTTTGAAAACAAACAAACTAATATTAACACCAGCAGCCCTTTGATAAACAGCGATTATGCCTAATGGTGCCTCTATATTCAATTGATTACATTCCAGAGAGACAACAATTTTTCACTTCTTTTCAATAAAAATCAAATCTCAATTTGATCTTTTTTGCCTCAGTAATATGCATGCAGTGTCACACATTTATCATTCTGCTCTCGGGTTTATAACCACAGATGGTTATCAGACCTTGATGCTTTCAGAATTATTTGTTATTTCAGGCTCTCAGAGATACTGATCTTGTAAAGGCTACAGATGCCAGGAATCAATAATAAAAACCCCACAAATCCATGAATTCTGATGTCTCCATTGCTTTGTTTTTGCAGCACATGCAAACTACTGAGCAGACTGGTTCCCCTGAGGACAAAAAATACTACATCTTACTTACAGGTAAATTGTAATAAAATGTCCTATAGTGTTTCTCTGTGTGTGACAACGTGGGAACTAATGCCCTCATTGGTACCCTGTCAATGGAAGAAATGTGATAGTGTCCTGTCAAGTACCCCCACAAGTGAGTGCCCTTTAAATGAATGAAAAATAATGCACTGCTTTATGAGTTGCTCTTGTAATGGGGTGAGCCCGAGGTCCTGTGTGGGTGCCCTTCTGGTGAAACAATGGAAAAAGTAGTATTGAAAGCGCCCCTAAATCTAACAAAACTGAGTTTTATTTCAATGAAAAAAAGTGTCCTCTAGAGAATACATGTGTGAAAACATGATGTTATGGCGTGTGTCAGCTCAGTTAACAAGAAAGAAAGAAAAAAATTGCAAAGTGCCCTAAATTGTCACATTCCTTTCTGGTGGAAAACATGAGATACTGTGCCAAAAAAAAGGCCAGATAGTTAAATGTTTCATCATTACATGTGATTGCTTGGTAATAAATAAACAAATAAATACATAAATATCTGTTTAAATATAATTTAATTTAAGTTTGCCATGACAGCACCAATGACTGAGCTAAGAATATATTCAAAGCTGTCCTAAAATACAAAATTCATACAGCTATTCCCTCTTTATTTATAGAGTGAAACACAGAGAGACAGAGAGATTTTTCAGAAGCACTTTTATTCCACACTTAAAAATAATACAAAGTTATAACAGAACACTAGAGGTTATCTCTAGAGAAAAAGAAAAATAATCCTAACAATAAACATGAATGTATCCATGATTACAAGTAAACCACCAGGTTACCATTATCCCCCACGAAGTACAACACACCCCCAACTGCCCAAATCACACTAAACACTTCACTTGGCCTTTACCAGGCCTTTAAACACCTGCCACACAGCCCAGGTCATGCATTCTATTCTTCTGGGAAATACAGGTAGCTAATTTAGCCATCCTTGAAACAAAATTGATCATTGCATGTTTATGTTTCTTTCTGATAGAGTACTTGGGTCCAAAAATAAATAACTCAAAAGAAAACTACTCCCCCAAACCCTGGGGCCACCCCCTCAATAATAAAAAAAAAAAAAAAAAAAAATCAGATCATCTGCAATGCGTGACAAACACATGTGCTAAAGTTCTATCCTATGACCAAGATTAAGGTGTGCTATTGCGCCGTGTATAATTCTCCACTGAAGGTCACCAGTTTTTTATCCATGAACCGCTTATACAGGGATTGCCTTTTGCCTTTTGGAGTTATATCTGGACCAAAAACCCCAGCCCACCTCAACTCTATAACCCCCATCAATTAACACAAATGTGGTAGAGCTCCTTCTTCCCGGCAGCATTAAACTCACTTACACTGGGTGCTGGAAAAGACAAGAGCTGTTCTTCCCCCTCCTGCCGATCACCAACCACCAGATTAATCCAGAGGTGGGAAGCTATACTCACAGTCATCATCCCACTGGAAGGACAGAGTACTATTCTCTATCATCTCTCTTAGGGGCCCAGGCAATGAGGCTCAATAATCCACATTCCTGGTGTTTCACTGGGCACTTTTGTGACCACAAAACCCTGCCAGGCTTTCAGGATTGAAGTATAGTAGGGTGACAAGCCTGTAAGATTCACCTGCTCAACCTGCTTGTCATAACTCAGCCATCCAGCTCTCCTCAGCAACAACTGAGCATGTGTCCATCCAGCTGGTACCACAGCAGTCTGAACCTAGAATGACATTATCCTTGCATGTATATCAATAAGACTTTGTCCACCTTCAGCTATGGGCAAGTAAAGGACTGCTGCCCTAGTCCAGTGGTAGCCTGACCAAAACAAATTCAAAAGATCTGCTCATTGAGGCCCTCATTGGAGGAAGAACAATCAGCCTGTGGCACAGAATCGAGGCAACCAAGTTATTAGCAACCAGAACTCTACCCCTATACAACAACTGGAGAAGCAAGTATTCCCATTTAGACAATTTGGCACACACTTTCTCCTCTACACCTTCCAAAGTTTAATTTCTGATATTAATTGGATCCTAAAAACACTCCTAACACCCTCATACCTTCCTTCCCAAAGTAGACGCTCATGCTTGTGCAGAGGAGACTTTTCCATACAACTCCAAGTTTACTGTTAAAAAGCCAATCTGGTGCAGAGGGGATACAGAACTCAATGGCCACCAGATGGTGATCTGTGAAACCAGCTGGTTGTATAAAACTACTCATTAACCTGGAACAAGAAGACGGAGATGTAAAGCCTGCCCAGCCTAGCTGCACAAAACCTATTACTTCCTGCCTTTACCTAAGAATACTGTATGTCAGAGCGGAACTTTGCTCTCCATGCATCTACTAAGTCAAACTGTTTAATCAAACCAGATAAAAATGAGGATGAGTGTAAGTGAAGCTTTTCTCCCACTTTATCTAATGTAAAATCAATCATACAATTCCAGTCCCCACCCAAGATGATACAATCACTCTGACTACACTGAACCAAACCATCTCGGATTTTTTTAAAAATCTCACTGCACCCTGATTGGGAACAAAAAAAAAAATAATAAAACAAAACTTACACCTCTCTATCTCAGTGTAATCAGCACCACCCGCCCCTTCACTACTTCAGCCATGGCTGAAATAACTGAGCCTAAGCGAGGAGACAAGAGAATAGCTACCCCTGCACTGAAATTAGTGCCATGACTGAGGACATACTGGCCCGTCCACCACAAGCCCCAAGCTACATCACTGTCTTCACCGCTATGAGTCTCTTGAAAAAAAAACATCGTTTTTTTTCTGAACTGTCATCTCTGTCATTACAGCTTTCTTCTGCCTCACCCTTCCTCCACTGATATTTAAAGTCTCTAATCTAAGATTCTGCAGAAGAAAGAGAAGAAGGGAAGCACCAAAAAAAAGCAGTAAACACAGACAGAAAAAAAGGACACCCCATAGATAGAACAGCCAGTGATGACGCTTGCAAGAACTCATCACTGATAACCCAGCCTGCTTCGATTAGCTGACTAACAAACTGCTCCACCTTTAAAAACACCAACACAGCTTTATTCATATGGGAGGCATACGACAAGTTATGACAACCCATCTGCTCCCCAACAGCTAGAAAAAACGTTTTCATGCTTAAACTTAGATTCGGCATGGCCCTCACACCGTGGCCAATAGACAAAGACGGCATCTCGACAGAAGCCATCCCACCACTGATTAACACATCGACAGTGAAATAATTTAAAACACTCTTACCTGATGATGCAGAAAGAGATCAGAAGTTGAAAAAATAGAAACTGTGTCCCAGACACTCACAGTTCAGGCCTCCAACAATCACACATACTCCCAGTAGCATTTTGGCAATCCTCACTTTGTGAAACTCCCTTTTGAGGTTTAAGACTTGGTTTCAGGGTTCAGGTTAGAATTAGCTTTAGGTTAGATTTAGGCTACAGGGCTAGGTAATGCATTATGTCCTTGAGTGTCCTTACAAAGATGGAAGTACGTGTGTGTGTGTTTTCCCTGGTGAAGAAGGAAATGAGAAACTAAGAAACTTAAATCAGCACTCAAATCCAGTCAAATCAAAGATGGCACAAAGGGCACTGATCTTATTAGCTGCTAACCAAAAGGTCTTTGCAATTACACCACGTACGATGTGTTGTCAACCTGGGAGAGTAACA
>NW_018127888.1:481413-491425 GCF_001952655.1 Monopterus albus | reverse complement strand
AATTAGCACTAATTTGTGTCATTGCTTCAAGTTTCTGTGAGGCTGAATCCCTGACAGCCTAACAATGACAGACCCATTGAGGTCTAAGCCTTTACACCACTTCACCTGTTTAAAGCTGCAGCCAGGGAAAAGAAGACAAGGTCACATTATCCTCTCTGGATGTAAAAACCTATGATTATATATCACTTTGACTCTCACCTCAGCGGTGGGAATGCACACGGCTCTCTGACACACCGATTACCCTCCTTCAGCAGTATGATGTGTGTGCTCAGAATCTGGCCTATGAAATAAGTGACAGTCAGAAACGTATCAGGGTCAAAAGTTTCTCATGTATTTTCAATCACCTCACCTCAAAATTAACTGAACAGGTAAAATTGACTGATGTTGTGTCCTTCTCCCTAACCTCACTGTAGTTTCATAAAGCCATATGCATACAACTGCAGTCTGATTTCAAAGACAAGAAAACCTAAGGCATCACATGTACAAGGCTGAGTAACTGATGATGTCTTCATTTATCTTTTAACTTGGAAATATTAAGATATTAAATTTTTTGCCTGAAAGGAAACTATTTTCCTTTATTTTCTGTATTATGTTGACCCTAAGAGAACCTTGCAGCTGGGCTATGAGACTGAAATGTTCATCATTTCTCCTTCAATGTTAAAAAAAAAAGGTTATGATACAGAGCAAAGCCCTGAGCATGTCGTCAATGTCATCAAAACAGTTCCAAAATGACTTCAGCTCACCGTGGAAAATGTATCTAAATGTTAGGCTGACGTGTTAATAGAGATGATGGAGTCAGCGGAACAGTGAGTTACTGTACACACAAGTGCAGACAATGAGAACACCTACAGAGTGAAATAAGTAGCAGTGTGAATGACCCACATAAAAGGGACTCCAGCTGAGCTCAGTAAAAGCCACAAAGGCAAATGCTGGCTCTCAAATGAAACAAATTATCAAATGGAACTTTGCCATTATATTTAAATCTTTATACTGTAATTGAATCTCTGGCTTATTAAGTAACTCTGAAGCTGGTATGTGTCGTCTGCTCAAATTAATTTAAGAACTGTATTGAAACACAGATCAGTGTCAGTCAAACAGCAGCAGGTAAAAATATAACAGTGTAAAGCTTGGTCCAAATAAACTATGTAAACACATGCACACACATGCTGTCAATTAGACACACATTTAGAAAAGTGATGGATCATAAAACAAAAACATCATCATAAAATGAATGAGTTCAAGCTGCTCTTTCAGTTTTGCTGTTCAATTTTGTTGTTCATTATGTAATGAGGTACATTCAAAAATAAATATACTGAAGCAAATTTTCAATTTATGATATCGGGATAGGTAATTAAAATTTTATTTGACTTGAGTGAGAAGGAGGAAAAGAAAAGTTAATCACTAAAACCAGCTGAAACCCACTGGTAGATAAAACAATTTGCCACTACTTTACCAGTGTTGATTAATTTTCTTGATTTATTTTCTGTTATGTTCCACATTAATGATCATTTGTTTTCCTTTCAGTTTCCTCCAATGGGGCTTTAACTCCTAACGGTGTAGCAATGTTAATTTACAGATAGAGACAATGTGACTGTGAGGACTACTTTAACATACACACTGCATGCTGCTGCTGCACATTTGATGTATAGTATGTAGAGTGTGTGTGTTCTTGTCATTCAGTTTAACGCACAATAACACCAACACAGACATGCTCTCAGATTCTGTAGAGATGTTAGCTGGCCTTGGGTAACTCCCTTAAACCGATCTACTTCATTTAGATGCAGATAGAACACTACACAGGAAGCTCAAAAATCTGTTGTGAATCACGGCTTCACGCAACAAGTTGCATAAGTTTGCAGACAAATGTCCTGGACAACTGTTTTCTTATCATACATTAAAACTGGCATCTGCCCACAACAGAATGACTGCCTGTAAACAAACTGTCAGTATCCACAAATTGGTCTGTTTGCTTATTTATTTATTGACTTATAACGGGTTTTTCCAATAACACTTGTTCTCTCTCATTAAGCAGTAAAATTATAATTGATCTCACACACATCGTGTGCACTTATCTTCTAGACTGAACAAAAGGTTCTTTTTTTTTTTACCCTACAAGTCCTCATTTAAAGTTCAGGATGAGTTTCTATTCCTGACTGCTGTGTATTTGTGAGCTTTGTGGCTTTAATGTTTGTTGAATCTTTAAGGGGAATTTAAGGAGAACCTCAGGACAGGCTTGGACTTTCTAGATTTGTGTCTCTTTGTCGTATTTAGTTGAGACTGTAGTGTGACCTCAGTGACTCTGAACCAGTTGACAGCTCACCTTCCCTGATGAGAAGTAGGACAAGATTCCCATTAGGCTACAACCCATTAAGCTGCTGCCGCTCGGGTCTGGAGGTATTACCGACAGTAAGTGGTCAGACAGCTACGACTGAACTCTTATCTAAGGTACAGAAATTGTGACTGGCAGGGGAATAATAGTTTTTGTCATTTAGATGTGTCTAAATGAACAGAAAAATTAGTTACTAATAGCACAAAAAGTACTGCTCACTTTGATTCTAATCAATTTTGAGCTCATGAATAAAAATATTTTCCATCTTAACTATTAGACATTTAAAAAAATTCTGATGACCCTCATACTCACACTGAACAATAAAAAGTCATGCACATGCAGTTTGAATATAGATCAGCACCATGGACAGAGGCGGTGTGTGGATCAGCACCAAGGACAGCGGCGCTCATGTATCAGCACCATGGACAGAGGCGGTGTGTGGATCAGCACCATGGACAGAGGCGGTGTGTGGATCAGCACCATGGACAGAGGCGGTGTGTGGATCAGCACCATGGACAGAGGCGGTGTGTGGATCAGCACCATGGACAGAGGCGGTGTGTGGATCAGCACCATGGACAGAGGCGGTGTGTGGATCAGCACCATGGACAGAGGCGGTGTGTGGATCAGCACCATGGACAGAGGCGGTGTGTGGATCAGCACCATGGACAGAGGCGGTGTGTGGATCAGCACCATGGACAGAGGCGGTGTGTGGATCAGCACCATGGACAGAGGCGGTGTGTGGATCAGCACCATGGACAGAGGCGGTGTGTGGATCAGCACCATGGACAGAGGCGGTGTGTGGATCAGCACCATGGACAGAGGCGGTGTGTGGATCAGCACCATGGACAGAGGCGGTGTGTGGATCAGCACCATGGACAGAGGCGGTGTGTGGATCAGCACCATGGACAGAGGCGGTGTGTGGATCAGCACCAAGGACAGCGGCGCTCATGTATCAGCACCATGGACAGAGGCAGCAGCAGCAGCTCACAGAATATGGTTCATTTAGCAAATGCACAGTGGTCAAGTCCAATGCACACCTGCTATTCTGGTTCATGTCTGTTCAGCAATTCAAAATACAAATTTGTGGAGCCCCTCGTGGATGTTTAGCTGTAAATTTGTGCAAACAGATTAATAAATCGCAGCTTGGCAAGTGTGTGGACTGGCAAACTGACATACTACTGTGTACATAATTTGGCAAATGACATCATGCCGATGCATAATCAGCTCATCAATGCATCTATTTATTTATTTATTTATTTTAATGAAAAACCAATACCACAGTTACTACTTCAGAACATGTTGCTGTTGTGGTTAGGGTTAAACCTAACGTCACTGGTTTGAAATACCAGATTAATTATAAAACTCCAAAAATGATATGCAATCAAAATGTGTAAACATGTAAATATGCGCCAGAATAAGCCGGATCCAGATCCGGTATCTCTCAAATTGTGACTGTGAACTATTTTGATGGACCCAGCACCTCATCTGAAAGAAGTGGCATATATGAATAATATATCAAAATTCCAAGGTCTATTATTTTTGGTACAACTAGCCTTTTTAACAGCATATTAGTCTAAAATTAGAAAAAAAAAAGAGCTAGGTTAACTACATTACAACCAGTGCACGAAGGTCACACTGGGTCAGGTGCACATTCAGTGAAACGTCATGTGAGCCATGGAACAAATTTGCGAAAGTATCTCAAGTCGCAGCAGGGTGAGCTAGTCAGAAATCTGAAGCTAAACAGGCCAGCTGGACCTATTTATAAAGCCTACAACTGTTAATGAAAAGGTTAGTAAAAGCCAGTCTGATTACAAAAGGACATCAGACTGAAGCAAAGCATGGAATAACATAAAACTGGACTCCTACTCCAGGCTATCTCAGATTCAGACTCAGAATACTTTATCAATCCCAAAGGGCAATTCATTTATACAGACTACCCATTATAAATAATAAAAATAACATCAATGTAATCACAAAACAACAAGCCAGTGACCAAAAATACACCGATTATCGGCTATTGCGAGGAAGGAATTTGTATAGTTTTAAATAAAGGGAAGGTAAGAACATGTATATTTAACATTATTGCATTGTATAGTCTCTGGTGTGCTTTAAATCTACTGCTGTAATACTCTGAATTTAATGTTAATGTGTAGTGGAGTAATATGCTTATTGAATATTGTTATTGATTGAATGGATTAAAAGCTGGAGCCTTGCAGTCCTAATGTTTTTAGCATCAACTGCGCTTGACATTTATAAATCACACTTGCAAATGCGTGTCTTCTTGTGTGATTTATTGGCCAGAACAAACACACAACAAATAATGTTTTGCCTCTAAGATGCTGCCTTAATGTGGAAACTACGCAAACACACCCGTCATCAAAGAAATTCTTTTCATTCCAGGACTTCCTCTCCCCACAGTGACATGCCAGGTCCATCACCAAGTGATATTCCGGGACCTTGTAATTTACAAATAAAGCACTGAGCAAGAGCACAGCTGGTTTTAGGAGAATAAGCAGATAAAGACCATATTTCAGCATCATGACCAAATGAAGTGTGATTTATGCATAACATTTTTACAAAAATGATCCTCTATTCCACCAACTTTGCTTTTAGCTTACTCTGCCTCTCTCTCTTTGCAGCTTCCATTCACACATATCACTGGAATGGGGGGTGTACTATATAGACATGGTAGACAACTTCTGACTTTCTGACAGAAACCATTAAACTATAGATTTGTATCATGTATGAGGCTATTTCTCTGTTTGAATTCAGCTCCCATAGGAGATTTCCAGGTGCCCACATTGACACCAAGCCTATATACAGCACACAGAGAACACTGACTGTATCACATCCTGAAATTCACACATGTCCAAGCAAGATTTTTGTACCCTGAATGGGCTGGGACTGGATATTCAGAAAACCCCCATTGAAGTACAACCACTGCACGCACATGAAGAAAAATAAAACTGAAAAAAAATCAGCTGGCCTCCAGAGTGAAAAGACAAATGGAAGATGGGAAAGCAGAAGAGGGCTTCTTCATCAGATGTTTAGTGTATAGCCTGGCTGCTGGGAGCATCTTCTCCACTTAGAAACAACTATACAATCGTCTTCTTCTTACAGCTCTTTCCACTTTATGTTGTTTCTGGTTTTAGAGCCTCCCTTCTGCACACAGGCAGTAATCGATGGAGCTTTATCCACCTCCCCCACACCACATACTGTAATTATCAGAAGTTGAGAACCAGTGAGAGCCAGTGTTACACTAGCTCATTTAGCTCTGTTATTGCATAAAGACTAAAAGGCCCATTTACTACTGTGACAACCAAGCAGTTATTCCACCAAGTGTGATCAACAAAACCCTTAAATTATCAGTACTTTAATCACTTGTCTAAATTTGGGATAGCTGATGCAGTCTGGAGGTC
This sequence comes from Monopterus albus, assembly GCF_001952655.1. Taxonomy (NCBI): domain Eukaryota; kingdom Metazoa; phylum Chordata; class Actinopteri; order Synbranchiformes; family Synbranchidae; genus Monopterus; species Monopterus albus. The sequence goes on along the minus strand of NW_018127888.1, from coordinate 485,677 downwards.
TCTTCTTCTCTGGTGACTGCACTGGGATTATTCATTTAAAGCATCTCTAAATGTGTGTAATCAACTGCCAATAGCAACCTGGATTGGCAAACAATGAAGCTGACCAGGAATGAAGAGGCCAAATTAAATGAACAGAAACAAATAATTCAAAAGTACTTTCTCTTTTTCTCCACTTTATTTGTCTTGCTTGATCGAACCATTCTTATCTTTTCATTACCTTTCTTCACATTTCCTTTGATCTGTCTTTCATTCCGTCTAATCTTTCCACCAATCAGATCATCTATTTATCAGGTCTTAAACCACCTTTCACCTTTCACACAACACTGTTTATTCATGAGGCCCATGTCTGCTTCAGATGCCAAGATGCCTTTTGTCAAATAAAGGCACATGGTCAGATCCATTCCAAGCCCCTTCTCATCTTTTATGTACGTCCTGGTCCATTCATTCATTCCTTTTCTTTCTACCAACCTGTGATAAGGAAAATAAATTCAGCTCCTTTGATAGAGTTAAAAAGAGAGCAGACTTTCTATGACACACCACTCTGAATTTGTTTAGTATCTAGAAGTCAAATATTTCACCTGAAGCAGGCTTTTGGCTGAAAGATATGGATCACCATGACAGTGAAACTATAGTACATTCAAAAGAACACATTATAACTGAATAAATAACAAATTTGGTGCGCTGCCATTTCAGTACTGAGTGTAGGTCACCAATGTTTCACCAGTGCTCAGTGTGACACACACAGTCACACACAGCATGATTGAAAAATGCTGCTGAAACACTTCCAGGTTGTGAAATTTATACACAGACAAAACAGATATAAATGTCAACAATGTCTTCCTACCACTGCTTATGTGGGTTTGTTTTAGACAGTACACTATTGAATTTATTCCATCTGGTGCATTGTTTTAAGCTTGAGCAATTTTATGCCACTTACTATAGTGTTGTATTTGGGATACAAAACAGTTAATCTATAATATAATTACACTTTACAGTGCTGAAAAAAACACAGTTTATACATGCATTTGATTTATATGGCAACTGTTCCTCACAATCATTGAAGTCGTCCAAATAATACCAGTGTAATGCATATACAGTATATGCATTACCTAACCCCTTAAACTAACCTTTACCATCAGAACTAAATGCCTAATCACAACTGTAAACTAAACCTAATTCTAACCTGAACCCTAAAACCAAGTCTTAACCTTCAAAAAGCTGTTTCAGAGAAAGGACTGGCCAAAATTTCCTCACACAGACACACACACACCCATGCAGAGTCACAGAGTAAATCTCTACTGAATTCTCAAAACGTGTGATATGTTTCTTTGGTAAATTACCATATAAATAGGTGCCACTGCTTATCAAGCTATTTAAGAAAGCAGAACTTGAATGAGTGAGACAGAGACAGAGATTAAAAGGAGAAGGTAAAGAGATGCATGTCTTACTTAACAGAGGAGGGTTTACAAAAACCTAAACCTTCTCATCTTACTTTCACTAACACTGGCATTGCCTGTCTACCGTTTCTCAGAGCACCCAGGGCTTGGAGAAAGTTTCTCCAAAGATTACATCTGTGTTAACCCTCAGTTTACGTCTCCCTTTTTTATTTGCCATAGCCCACGAGCCAGTCAAGAGACGACAAAGATTTATCCCTAAAGATAAACTGAAATTCATTGTTGATGATCACAGAGTCGATGTCTGGATTAGAGAATTTACTGTTCTAAACACTGCTTTAGCATTTATTGTCTGGTCTAAATCACAGCTGAGACATCTCTCCCTGTCATCCAACTTCTTCACATCTTAAGACTATAAACTCTACTGGAAGTATTTGGTTTCATGCAGTCTTATTATAGAAGTCAAACCATTGCAACTACTGCTGCATTTAAACTGACAAAACTATATGGACATCTTTTATGATGATTCCTCTTCCTTTATTGCCTTTTTGTGAGTGTGTGTACAATATACTACATGTATGTGACTGTGTGATGTGCTGTTTACATGCCTGTGGGTTGGCATAAGTTTAGGTACATACATTTCATTCTGTGTATAGCTGGGAATGCTATGTGTATGCCAACCTTTGTGTTTTTTTGCAAATTGGAAGAAATCCACTGCGTGATGGAGATCTCAGGAAGACTGTACTATAGGAGCTACTGTACAAGCAGCAGAGGATGGACTTAACATTATAAATCTGAAGAGCAGCCTGCTGATCCAAACAACTGGTCCTGCTGCCTCTGCCTCCTCTCTAACAGGTCAAAGGTCATGACCACAAACGTTGCAAATACATACATATTGTAATAATCCACCATTTGAGTCAATCAAGAAAGTAATCAAACCCATTCTATTGGTAATTTTGCCATTTTTGCTCATCAATCTACACTAAAGTGGTCAAAACAAAATAAAAGTGTGAAAACTGCTACTCTCTGAAGCAATTTTATATTGTTTATTCAGGTAACCTCCTCATGTACAATACAGACAGGTGACAGATTAAAAGAAAGCCCCACCTAAAGGGTCTCACTAAGGTTTTGGGCCACCATGTGCCACCAGAACAGGTTCAGCGTGCCTTGCACTGGATTCTTCAGGTCTCTGAACTCTATCAAAGGGATGAACATCATTCTTCCACAAGATATTCCCTCATTTGGTGTTTTGATGATGGCAGTGGAGATGCAGTCCAAAATCTTGCAGAGGTGTTCAACTTATTCTTATCATTGTCATACTCATCAAACTATTTAGTGACCCCTTATGTCCTATGGATAGAAGCAACTGTCACCTGTCTGTACATTATATTTTGCTGTAAATATTCTCAAATTGAAATCCTTCCGCTCCAAAAAGAATCCCTCTCCATTAAAGGAAAGGAGCAAGTGGACTGTAAACAAAGCAGAGAGCTCACAAGGAAATCTCACACACAAATGACTCCTTCGAACCTTGGAGGCTGTAAAAGCATATGGAACCTATTTTGAACTTTTGTGGCAAGATCTTTAACAAATATACAGGTATTGTGTTTTGTAATGAAGAAACGTGCCAGTGATGTGTTTCACTGATAATATAATAGTTTACAGCGGAGGGCTATGGCACAGTTGCACAAGATAATTCAGGTTGGAGACTGACAGATATTAACCGCAAGCAGAAGCAATTCACTGTTAGTCTTAGTCTTTGTATGGGGATTTTTGAAAATACAACTAATATAGAAAATGGCCACCCTTATCCGTTAACCAACCCTGAGTAACACTTATCTCAGTATGAATTTCATGTCTCTACAACAGAAAACACAACATCATTACAACATTTGAAGCACAACAAACATCCAGCTAGAATTTTTCCAGTGTGAAACAGTGGGCACTGGTGTTCTGAACCTGAAAACCTTAATCAGGGCTTTCACTTGGTGCAGCTAAAAGTGAATTATCCATGTGTCTTTTCAGATCCATGGACTCAGTGTGTCTTTGTCCTACTACTCCTACTAAGCAGATTATGACAACAGGAGAGAATGGATATTGTGTGCACATTTCTTTAAGTAATAAGGAATGTCTGGTGTTCAGCGGCTGCCAAAGGAAGCTTTTATCCTGTCAAAGTGACAAACTGAGTGTAATTGTTCACAGTACACAGGCAGTGTTAAGCCTCAAACAGCCTCTTACAACCTTAGTTCTCAAAAGCAGAAAACTAAAGCCACACTGTCAAAGCCGCTGACACAGCTATAATCAAGAATTACAACAACCTGTAGAAATATCCCAGTCTAGTGTGAAAAATGAGTTCCATGGACAGCTATATCTGCCTTGTCACACCAGCCTGCTCTGACACCCAGGCTGATCCACTACAGCACTTTCTCCAGCAGATATATGTAACCTATTCCAGCTGATAGGTGACCACAAGGTGGGAGCTGTAAAACCAGGTGAACTGTGACAGGTAACTGAATTGGACTCTTATATTTCTCCAAAATAACAGTTTCAATAGTATCTGATTTTTTTTCTGCCAAGGTCATGCTTGTTTCTGTCAAAGTGAAATGATTTATTTTTTGACATCAGCTGTGATCCACAAGCCATAGTCGTTATTTAACAGCATCTAATGGCAACATCTGTGGGTGCCACACATTTAGTTACAAAACGAACTCTGCCAGGGTCAAAATGTGATGCTTGTCGCCCAAAAAAAAAAAATATATATATTTGCCTTACATACAGTGGGGTACAGAAAGTATTCAGACCCCCTTAAATTTTTCACTCTTTGTTATATTGCAGCCATATGCTAAAATCATTTAAGTTCATTTTTTTCCTCA
>NW_018127888.1:452484-478420 GCF_001952655.1 Monopterus albus | reverse complement strand
CCCATTGAGCATCTCTGGAGAGACCTGAAAATGGCTGTCCACCAACGTTTACCATCCAACCTGACAGCACTGGAGAGGATCTGCAAGGAGGAATGGCAGAGGATCCCCAAATGCAGGTGTGAACTTGTTGCATCATTCCCAAAAAGACTCATGGCTGTATTAGCTCAAAAGGGTGCTTCTACTAAATACTGAGCAAAGGGTCTGAATACTTATGACCATGTGATATTTCAGTTTTTCTTTTTTAATAAATCTGCAAAAATGTCAAAAATTCTGTGTTTTTCTGTCAATATGGGGTGCTGTGTGTACATTAATGAGGAAAAAAATGAACTTAAATGATTTTAGCATATGGCTGCAATATAACAAAGAGTGAAAAATTTAAGGGGGTCTGAATACTTTCCGTACCCACTGTACACCTAACATTTTTCCGGTTCTTTAAAACACAGTGACAATGATTAAAATGGATGTTTAATTTTATATGTCATATCCAAAGAGAGGAAGTATGAGAGGTTGAATGAGGTTTGGCGCTGAAAAACAAATTAATCCCACATGAATGATATCAGAATCTCCTGGAGTATGGATGACGTTTTATCTTACCCAGTGGGAAATTCTACAGTACTAATAATTCATCCATGGTCAGCTTCCTCCAAAGTCAATATTGCTATTGATATTAACAACTACATGTTGAGGAGTATGTGGTATATATAAAGGTGTCCACTGGTGTCATTAAAATAAAAAATACATTTTTTAATCCTTTTTTCTATTGTGTGTACCAAACATTCTCTTTATGTATGCAATTCGAATCCATCTTGATTTCATTAAATCATTATTAAGTTTTATTGCCACACTAACAAGTTGTTGTATAAACAACTATTTTCCCAGTATCTTTTTTATCAAAATGTCAACCTTTGCACTATCCACCCACTTTGTTGCACCTGTCCTCCTAACCTTGTGTCATGCTCAGTGTGTAGGGCAGTAAACAGGCAGAGGAGGATGAGGGAAGCTATTTGTTTCTTTACCTGTGACCCTGAAATATCCTTACCGTATTTTCAGTCAGGTTAATGAATCATTTACTAGACAGGACACAAATCTGAGGGACACTGCCACAGAAAGTTTCAGGAACAATGCACTGTCATGTACTTTAAGAAATTGTTTCATGTTTCAGAAAGTTGTTCCTTAAATAAAAACTGAATGGAAAAATAAAATCAGTGCTGACTTACACTTTGAGTACAGATCTCTAGTAGAGTTAACCAGTTCTTCAGGATGCTGAGTTCTGTACTCCTTTTCTTGATTAAAATTAAATCCAGGTCACATAAATGTGTAGAAATGTCAACAGAAGGTCAAGGTCAAGGTCATTGTTAGTCTTCATATGTTGACACATAGAACCAAATTCGTACTTGGCTGCATACAATAAAAACAACCGTACACTAAGGGCAAAATAATAAACTAATTCATTATATTCTAAAATCCTAAAACAAAAACTAATTATAAATAATAATAATAGGGCAATAATTAAAAACAGAGCATTCATATAAAGAGGGCACGAGGCATTAGCAGCACAGAGAGAAGTAATGGCCAGGCTGAAGCTGGAGACATCTCCACAGCTGCTCCTCCAATAAAGAGGGGAGGGGGGTCCTAAACTCTTAAAGTCCACCAGCATCTCCTTTGTCCTCCCCGCGCTGATAAAGAGATTATTTGCTCTGCGTCAGTCCACAAGATCTACCTCCTGCCAGTACCATGTCTCGCTGTGTTATCTACAAACTTCACGATACGACTGCCCGGGTGTTGAGCCGAGCATTCACATGTGAGTAGCATGTACAGCAGAGGACTCAGGATTCCCTGGGGGACGCCGGTATTGAGGATGATTGGGGAGGACGAGATGCCATAGATTCGGTCTGTGGCCTGTGGGTCAAAAAGTCTAGGACCCAATTACAGAGTGATGGTGTTAGTCCAAGCAGCCGCAGTTTATTGATTAAAATCTGCATGATGATCGTAGTGAAGGCAGAACTGAAGTCCAGGAAGAGCAGCCTGACACAAGTGTCCTTGCTCTCCAGATGGGGGAGAGCAGAGTGGATGACAGCTGGGGCTGTGTCCGATGCAGACCAGTTTTTCCTGTAGGTGTACTGGTGGGAGTCGACATTACTGTGGGCCATAACCAGCTGCTCGAAGCCTTTCATGACTCTTGGGACGAGAGCCACAGGGCGGTAGGCATTCGTGTGTGTCACTGCTGCACTCCTGGGCACCAGAACGATGGTAGACATCTTGAGACACACTGGTAGCACAGCCCGTGAGAGTGAGGTATTGAAAATGTCGGTCCACACCCCTGTGAGCTTTTCGGGGATTGAAGCGAAATCAGTGATCTCCTCACGTCCTCAGCCAACACTGTAAGAGGCAGCTCACCTGGTGGAATAGTGAGTCTAGAGCTAGGGGAGGAATCTGCCTCACTGCATGAATGCAAAGAAAACACCCTGACACATCCTGACAAAAAGCCAAATGATTCCAGCAGAGTTCTGAAGGAAAGATTTGCTTTGTTTGTTCATAACCAAACAATTCATTTCTGTTACACACATATCTAGCATGGAGGCTTGTACATTGTTCAAAGAGCTACTTGTGCTGAATATGCAATTTATCAATGTAATTTGAGATTTTAAAACTATGAATAGAAATATAAACTGACCTATGGAAAAAAAATAAAATAATAAAATCTAATTAATATTCAGTGAGGGCCTTTGGCATTTGGTGAGATTCTTACCTGTGCGCGATGGAAGTGGTGAGAGCTAAAGGAGGGCATTCTTCTAATCTCTCTGCCACACTTCATTTGCCCTTTAATTACATTTAATCCAAAGGCTAAAAGAACATCAAAACCAAATGTAATGTTTAGTGCAACTAATTTAAAGTCCTCTCTGAGAAGGCACAAAACTGAATGACAAAGTCCTTACATGCCTAGTAGTAACCTCAACTTACCATTCTGAATTACATTTTGTTTGCATATATACTGGCTTTAGACATCAGGATTAAACTTGCTTTTTATATTTCACTGTGTCTACCCGAGTGTGATTTCACATAACATGCAGGACTTATTGTAGTTATTACCATCACAACATGCTGTAGTAAGCTGGCATTACCATTCAAAAGTACACTAAGATCTGTTGTACCACAGAAATGTAAAAAATTCTCTACATATTTAATCATCACACATTAAAAAGACTGCTGTTCCGTGCAAAACTCCAGAGTGCATCTGACTCTCAGGGAGTTGTCAGTCTGCAGGGAGTGTAGGTCAGCTCTTCTCTATCTACACTACCACTCAACCAAAAACCCAGGATGCGCTTGGCTGGGTGGAAGTGTGTATGGTATGTCAGCGTCAGTGAGCAAGTAAGCACTTACATGTTCTCACAGAAGGTCATGTTTGTGTTTAGTCATCTTTTCTGTTACTGTGTTGGATTGTACATGTGATGAGTCAAACCGTGTTAGAAGCAGTGCAAAAATCTTAATTCTGTCACTGGAGAGAATAACACAAAGACCAGACCACTTTAAGCATACAAAATCTAAATCCCATAGATTTTTCAGTTTGATGTGACTCTAATGAAGATGTTGAATTGCATTTGATGTCACTAGAGCCCATAATGTTTTGACACCAATGGGCCAATTAAAAGATTTAATAGTAATTTATCTTTTGAATTTGTACTAGTGAGCCAACTGAAATATAAATATATATATCAGTGTTACTAAACAGTCCAGTTACACACAACATATTTACATTCAGGATACAAGCTTCTTATAGGGAGAAACAGGAAAATGCCCAAACAGCATTCTACCAGTGACAGCACACCCTGGTGCCATGAAATGAGATTCTAAAGACAGTGACAAAATATAACTAAATATTTTTGCGATAGTACACATAACACATGCTCTGTATTAGCTTGCTGAACCAAAGCCAGAATGTTAAAATTGCTGGGTAATTGAGACAGAAACATACAGTAAATATTCTCTCACCCATCCATTTATTCACCATTTCCTAAACTTTACTCTTTAACAGAGGTGAAAAGATCATTTGATGAAATGATTAGTTGATTGACAAAACAAACTGCAACTTCTTAATGATCAATTAAGTGTTTATTGAAACATTGTAACATTATATCCCTGACTCGTAGCTCTCTGGAGTAAGCGATACTAGGAACAAGTACAGGTACACAGAGCCTGTTATGGTGACAGGCTCTGTTGTAATGATGCTGATTGTTGTACAGAGGTGAATTGTACAGAGGATCTTTTTCTAGGCTGCACATCTTCACCATCAGCTGCCTTTCTCTTCAGTCCCAGCTGACTTGTCTGTGGTGAGGTGCAAGTCTGGGTCTGGGTGCTGCTGCCTGATGTGGATGGACCTGCAGAGCTTTTTCCATCTCTCATTCTTTCATAATATAACCTTCGATAGTGGTCAATGGTTACATCCCTGCACCTCACACCTTCAACAGAAGCCTTCTTAACATCAGACCTGATCCAATTTTGGGTCTGACTGTTTTTGGAGGGGTGAGCAATGACCCTCTGGTGGGGGACTGGGTGGCTCAGATCCATAGGATCCTGGCTGCTGCTGGCGTTAGCTGGACTTGCATAGCACCTGCGCTTGACCTTTTTGGATGGATGAAAATTTTCTGCATCAAGCTCCAGCATTGTCTTGAGCATGTCCACAAACAGCAGGACATCGTTCATTTTGGCAGCTGAGTCTGCATAATCCTCATGAGTTATTCTCTTGTGACGCAGAACGGCATCCAGAAACCTCAGCTTCAACCTCCTGGTCTCCATCGGCTGGATCCTCGTCTCATGGCGGACCCGTTCTGGTGTCTTTAGTTTCCATGAGCTGGTGATGCAGTCTCTCTCAAAAAAAATGTTTGTTTTACATCCAAGGTTGAGCAGGTCCGGTGGCTTACCCTGAATGTCCACTATGTACCTCATCATATCATATCCATACATCCCAGGGTAGAGCAGAGTGCTGAGGTACAAAAATGCAGCCATGCACCCCAGAGAACACATATCTAGGGCCCCTGTGAGTGGAAGCCCCAAAATAACCTCTGGAGACCTGTATGGACAGGTCTGAATATATGAGCCTGTCTTGGCAGCTGACATGTGACAGGCCAGGCCTAAGTCAATCACTTTGACTTTGTATGGCTCCTGTTGATGGTTGACGAACATCACATTTTCCATCTTGAGGTCTGCGTGCATTATTCCAACAGCCTTCAAGTGACTGAGTGCATTGGTGATCTGCTGGACAATGGGTCTGATCTCCTTAAGAAGGAGAGGTCAGAAATATCTTTCCTTCATAAAGTCTTAAAGACTTTTGTCCAGGTGCTCAAACTCCAGACAAATGTGGCCTCTGTCAGGGAAAACTTGGTACCAGCGAACCAAGTTACATTTGTCTGAGTCCAGCGATTTCAATTTCAACAGGATAGCCACTTCTTCTTTTGCATCCTCAGCATAAAAGCCCTGATTTTTTATCATTTTGATGGCCACTGTCTTCATGTCGCTCATCCTCGTGCACCTGACAACAGTGCCAAAGGTGCCCTGTCCCAGGAAAGATCTCACCCGGTAGGTGGAGGAACTGGATGTGAGCGTTTCTCCTTTGACTATTTGGTAAACCTGGAAATCAGAATCAGAATCAGGTTTATTGGCACGAGGAATTTGACTCTGGTCCAGAGGCTCTCAATGTGTATGTACATATCCTTATGTAAGGCAATAGCAAAGAAGAACAGAATAGAAAAGAAGACCTGCAGGGCATTTTCTACTGCCAGTATCAACTATGCTGCAGTGAAAATGACCAATACTTTTATGTTTATACAGTCACAATATACCCTACATTAAATGATGAATTTGTATTTACAAAGAAGCCTGAAAAGTTTTATAGCTATCACGCTGAGATCAAAACAATGTTTATTTAATAAGTTAACTGCTGAGGTTTAGGGCTTTTAAAATCCCAGTGCCTCCAGCTGTGGTTTGAAAACTTCCTGTGTTCAGTAGCTCACAGGGTTAACAGTGTTAATAGTTTGAGTCACACTAAAGAAGAATACTTTAGTTATTCAGTTTGCTTAGCCATTACACTTTTATTTATGTTTGATCTTTCTTCTAGCAGGAAAGCCTGATTTTGCTACAATGCTTTTGTTAACAAGTACACTGATACAGTATTTGAGGCAAGATCTAATTAACACACCAGCTATGTAAATACTTGTCAAACATGACAGCTCAAAGGCAGTGTAGCTTCAAACACAGGGTTACATTTTTCTTTGGTGCAAGTCTAATGATTTTGCTACAGCGATGTTAACATGTACACTGATATTTGGGCATTGATGTGTTTGGTATGGCCATGTTCATGCTGATTAGGCAGTGCAGTATGACTTTGGTGCTCATTTTGACCTCATTTTGTGATAATGTAACACCTGCTCAGAACACCTTTTAATTATAATTGAAGGAAAATGATAGATCTAGGCAATATTAACTTTGTGAGAATTTGATATTTTATCATATGATAAATCCAATAAGAGCTCCACATTATGTACTATGACAATGAGCTCACTGACCCTGATTGTGTGCATTGGCCAGGTGTTTGTTGTCCTGTGACTGGAAGGTGTTTCCTGGGTCACTTCCTTGTTCTACATATATACAGTATATGGTTGGGTGGTTCTGTTTGATGCATTGTTCCTGATGAAGGTCAGTGAAGCGAGTACAAGCGATGATGCTCGAACACAAACAGCCAGTATCACACACTCTTCTCCCAGTCAAAGACAGGTTTCCACTGTGCTTTTAAAGAGGACGAGAGGAGCTGGTTTGATTAGCCATTACTAAAGCCAGCCCAAACTCCACTTGCTCATGATGCATTCTTCCCACTAATAATGTATTCAGCCTCTCGTCCAAGTTGAGCACAAATGCACCTGGCTGCGTACAAACTGTGCCAGTGCCAATGGTCACAACAATTACAAGAGTTGTAAACGCTCCCCGCCGCATGTTAACACTGCATGTCGTCATGCTCAAATCCAAATTCCTGCTCATATTTGACTGTTTATGTACCTACACTGTTGTGCTTTAGTCTGTCTTGCAGCCAAAATGAAAGCCACTCCAATCTGGGCTTTGCTTTTTTTTTTTTTTAAGGTGCTAAATTCCTATGAGATCTGTCACCACCACCAATAGCAAAAAGAAAACAGCTCATCGGTTAACTGTTTACACAAACTAGATAACATAGGATCAATGTTACACACAGTATGAAGAAATGGAAAATCTTCACACACAGGATTTCACCTGCAAGTTAATCAAATGTCACCCAAACATCCAGATGTTTTCTTGTTCCTCCATCCTGGTCTGACCACAGTGAGCCACAGCGATTTAGTGAGAGCCACTGATGGTTTAGTGCTGGGAAAAACACAAGTACAATCGTAATTAAACGCTGTATGTGTCCACTCAGAAGTGAGATGAAGTCCGAGTTATGGAGTTTTATTTAAAGAAAGAGATAATAAATGGCCTAGTAATGATATTTAATGTCTACAAGTTTTTTTTTTTCAATATCAGATTATCCTCTTGCTCTTCAATGATTTTTGTCAAAATATTGTGTGAATAAACTGAAACAGGTTCAATTAGAGATCACAGTCTATAAATAAAGAAAAGGCTGATAAGTCAGCAGACTGCTGAGCAAATATTTATGTGCACTAGTTTCACATTTCTGTCATCACAATTTAGAAATAAGAGCACACAAGTGGTAGGAGAACAAGCTATAGTGAAAGAGTCCTTTGTCAGTCATAGTATATCTCTCCATCTCATAAATTTCCATGACATCTGTGACATCAATCAAAGTCAGGCTTCCATGGCGCTTTACTGAAAAAAAAAATATATATATATATATAAAATATATTAACTGACTTTATCCAGTAAATCAATGCAAGTACATTTGACCCTTTGAGATCTAAAACTGAAGCATTTTCATAAGTTACACTGTACTTTTGAGCATTTTATGACTATGTTGTCGGTGTGCCCCCTTAACCCTATTTGTGCCAATCATCCTTCCCAGCTCAGCAGTGACAGAAAGTTAGAGACAGATACCAAATATCATAGAGCTGAACAGCAAACAAAGGACAAAAATTTGTGCTAACCACTATTCTATCTCCCTTCTCGTTTCATTTTTTTGTGCAGCTGTCACAAACAGCAGGTCTCTGTTGTTTAACTTTTCCCTTTCGCCATCTCTTATGTGCCGTTCTTGACCTACAGTGACAGACAGATGCAGCTTGGCTCCAGTCCTTTCAGTCTGGCTGTAGTCCCTGCTAATTTGTCACATCCATTATGCTGCATTCTGATTGTCTTTCATGAGTAAAACCTGGTTAAAGATAAAATAAGTTGTGGTCCAAGTAATTAGTTTGACTAGGAGGAGTGAGTGAGATAAACTGCTTAAGGCACGTCAGATAATGAAAAAAAATGTAAGTCTTAAATGTGTTTTACTTCTATAAAACTGGATGACATGTAGTAAACGGCTGGAGTGACTCGAGCGCAGAGATAATCATTGCTCCATCAAGAGCTGACAGTGTATATTAACCATGTAAGTTAAAAGTGGAGGGAGGAGAAAAGACTATCAAACCATCCTGTACAGACAGTGTTGCTTAAAAAGTGACTACCTAGTGTGTTTATCTTTACTTAACGTGTATAAAAAATATGCAGATTTTTCTAAGGTAAAGAAACCCATGACTTGACTAAATGTGTATATTTAGAAAAGAATGAGTTTAAGGCTCCTGTCGTTCTCTCATACCATGCGATAGGGCTGATGAGCAAACCTTCAAGCAGCAAGTAAGAAGTCATACTGTATGTAAAATCACCTGCTGGGGTCTGTGTTCAAAGATACATGACACACTGTTTTACCCCACAGACCTATCAGAAGCTCACACAAAAGGTTCCATATACTACATTTTAAGAAAGTACAGCCATAATCAGCTGACTGATCTTGCAGGCTCATTAAAAATATCTTAGTCCATTTGCAAGCTCCCTAGTCACACAGGCTACTGTTTATAAAGACAGTGATTAATAATACTAATTAGATCTCCTAGAAGGAATTACTAATAATAGCTAATGGCTGGTGCCTGGCTTAAGAGCGTGAGTTAACGTTCACAGATTCAAAGAGAAACAACAGCAGCACTGATCGAAGGTCTTACCATTTCCAATTAACTTTAACAATGCTCTCATTCACATATGGTTTGATCACATATTTCAAAAGTACAAAACAAAATGTTGTGCCAGTGTAGCTGGCTCTAGAAGCAGCTACAAACTGCCTTTATAAGGGAGGTTTTATTCCTTCTGTGTAGGCATTTAAATCATATGTATTGATTGAATGTACAGATAGAAAGGTAAACAGATAGGTGGACAGGTTGCTGTCTTTTGGAACCAACAGCACAGACTGCAGCATTTGCATTTCAGGGAAATCCTCATAGATCCTCAATCACTGCAGCGCTGCTGGTGTAAAGTGTGGCTGAGACAGAATAATAATCCTCTCATCCTCCCTTTTTAATGGAAGAATAACAGTCGAAAATAGGATGGATACTCTGCCAAAAGTGCAGCCTAATATCTAAATGCATTATCAGCATCTCACCACAGCACATTTAGGAACATAATACTGGCTCACAGACACCAACCCTCGCCCATGTCTGTCTATATGACTCTGAGCGCTACAGTGAAAGCAAACAGCTAGACTGAGCCCGCTTCAGTGCTGAAAGTCAGAACTGTAAGTGTCAGTGTCTGTGAAGCAGCAAGAGACAGGGAGGTGGACTGGAGACTGCAGACAAACTAAACTCAACACAGCAGGAAACCAACCGAGATGAAAGATATCTCCGATTAAAGAGACAGCAGTTTGGTCCCAACCAGGATCTGCTTGTGCTGACAGTGGCTGGTGGAAAACCACTGCCAACAAGGAGAGTATAGACTGGAAACTGCAGTGGTGTTAAGTGTAGCACACTCGAATAAGGGCTCAGTGTGAACTGGAGTTTTCTATTTTTTCTACAAAATTCAGACATAACAGCACACTGTTGCTATCCAGCACTTTGTCTTGGCACTACGTTATAATGTGTGCAATGCCTAATGGTTCGTAACTGCCTGTCCATTTCTATTCATTCCAGTTCTAATCATCTCTTAATCAAATTATCAAACAATATTGCTAACCTTCCCACTTCACCCACAATTCTATGCTTTACCCTACACAACTGTAAACTTACTGTTGTGGTAACTTGCCTACAAAATACAGACATAACAGCACTTTGTTGTTACCACACTGCCATCCAGCATTTCACCTCAGCACTACATTGGAATGTGTGCACTGCCTGGACAGCCCTCACAAGACTGTTCGCCAAGGGATATGATCTCTCTCTTTAAACGTTTCTATTAAACAATGCTATGCCTGTGTATGAACAACAGCAGCACAAATATTTGTAAAGGAACCATAAACACCATAAAGCAAACCTATAAAACAATACATAACAGATTACATCAGCCTTTAGTGTCCCCATAAACTAAAGTACTGTAAACAAGAGAGCTCAGAGAGCGCATGTGCCTCCACCAAGTTACAACTCTGGCTCACGCAAATGGGTCCCTTGTGAAAAATGAGATTCAGAAGAACACAACATACGTCCATCCGGACCGGATCCAAGTAATCTTTTAGTGTATGACAGTTATACTCTGTGTACTGTCCTCGCCATGAGTAGTCCGTCTTCAAAGCTAGACGGTCAGCTTACAGGGTGTAATTCCCCAATAAAACCAAGGCGTGACGTTTCTTGTTATTCACTGGTGAATTACTTTGTTTTATTTATTTTTTGTAAACTGCAACAAAACACAAACGACAAACGGAAATTAGCACAACACAGTCTCACTGCTCAACATAGCCTACCGAATTAAACAGCTAGCAGTGTTAATAATAGGCTCATAACTATATTAGTTCTAACAAACCTCATCACAGTACACTTCCTCCTCATAATTTCTAGAGAACAGCTAAACAATACTCACAGACGAATGATGTCCAAGACACAATGCTGAGAAGTAACGGATTGTCGCAACATAAACCTTGCAGGCTACAAAGTCTGACTTAACTTTCTCTCAAGATTACTGCTGCCGTATAACCCACAGGGGGCAGTGCTGCATGACTCACAATAAACAAACCAAATGCACTCAAATAGAGGGCAGAACACTCTGCATCTTACCTGAACATTGCCAGCCTACATATGTGTCAAATTTCAAATGATTTCGATCATTTTTAAAATAGATATGTTTTTTTTTTAATTTTGCCCCATGTTAAAGATAGGGATTTTTGTGATTTTGTTTTGTGATCCTGACCTTTTTCAACCAAAATCTTCTAACCTCTAGGCTTGGTCCCCACCAATGTCTCTACCAGGTATGCCGATGATCCATCCAGTCGTTTGTCCATAACCCTGCTAACCAATAAGCACCCACATGAAACCACAAGCATAACCTCCTTGGTGGAGTTAAATTTAGGGGATGGCCTCATCAAGGATGTTACAGTACATACTTATAGAAAAGCATGTTTTAATCCTGCTGCTTCAGAGTGGAGATCAAGTCGGAGGTAAAGCGACTTCACAGGAGAGATCTTGGGGGATATTATTGAAAACATCACACTAATAGCTTAATCTCCCGTCAAGAGATACACCCTGTCTTACTATAATTACCACCTTTTTGCAGTAATACTAGTTTTACCCTCATAGAGTGTGATCTACTCACCACTGCACGATGAGACAAAAGAGAGGCCACTCCATTTTATTGCCACAAATGGTGAGATACGGGTCTGCCAGTGAGAAACCAAATTTCACAGAAGAAATAGACAATTTTCTGATGTGAAGTTTAGATTAGTTGTGTTACAATATGTGTCAGTCTAGCAGGGTAATGTTCACAGATGGCTGTCTGGCTAAATTACAGTACATCATCACAAAATCTTCACAAATGTTTAGTTAATCAGGGTCGACAAACAGTCAATAAAACTGTCACGCAGTCTGATGTTTGTCACCATGGTGTGTCATGTATCCAACTGCTCCAATCATATCCTAAACATTTTCATTTTTAAGACATTTATTAAAGCCATCCGATTAATTTTGTCTTGAAATTAAACTCTCTCTCTCACCCTCTTGCTCTCATAAAGGACTGTCTTCTGAATCGGCCATAGTATAACCTGCAATCTCCAGTATAAACATTGTTTTGCAGCAGCATTGTTTGTGGTGACAAATTTATTTATGTTTCACGGGGGAGTTTTTTTCTAATTTATTTCCTCCACATTCGCTCTCGTAAAGCTTCTCTGCCAAACACAACAGTGATGATGAATTAGCAGCCATCTTGTCAGAGGAAGACAGTACGTTGGAATAGGTACCTGTGATTGCAATAATTCTCAGCAGAGGAAGAGCACTTACTGACTGAAAATCAATGAGCAGAATATCCACATTAAGGAGAAGCAGAAACACCAGAGTTAGGCTGTAACAAAACACCAAAGCAGATGCTGGTTCTCACACACAGGGATTGATTCACAGAGATGTGAATCATAGGGTAGTGGGGCAGTTACATATATAGTATGTAACCAGCTGGTTTTGACTAATCAATTCTATGTACAAAACTTTTCAACTCAGCACATGGACATGTACACACACAAAACATTACTGTGACAAACTTTGCACTGAATGTCCATAGTTTCTACAACCGCTGCCCACTACAGGAGTGACCCTAAAAACCTGATGTTCTTTCATTCAGGCCTCTCTGACCAACTGCTGAACTTTTCAAAAAGACCTATTGCATTATTTTAGCAGCAGTAAATTACAGCAATTAACCAGAAATGGAAAAAATAATAATAATAAAATAGGAACGCATGTGAGCTCTGTTTTGAACCCCGGTTCGGTGCAACCAACTGCACTGATGTGCCGAGCTTCCCACATACAACTGTTTGTGGAAGATAATAGATATGTTGGCAGAGCTAAATTTCTCATTATCTGGTGAGGGAATCATCTTTATAACACAAGAAGGCTGAGCCAAAATCCAAACTAATTGAAATGATGCAAGGTGCGTAGGAAATGTGCAAGCCTAACAGGGTCTATAAAATTACAGGCAATTGCTCTGTTAAGAGTTCAGCAATCAAAGACTCACCTGCAAGTCACTGTAGGTAAGAACAAACCCATGTCATTATATTTCCTTATGAAGTGAAGTCCACACATAATATCCCTTTTACTGTCACAGACAGCAAATAAACTGTGGCAGCAATCATGGTGAACTTACTACGACATGGATATATTTTCTAAGTCACAGCTCACAGCCCTGCTCAGACAGAAATCTGGCATTGTGACAGTGGACTGCACAGGTAGGAAGCAAACTGTGTGGACCACTGAGCAAAGGTTTTGGTAAACTGAAAGAAAGCTACTGGACTGAACCACAGTTATAGACAGACGGTTGAGCTAGGTCCCTGTCAGCACCATGGACGGAAACAGTGCACTAACAGCACACGTTTAGCTCACTGAAACAAGGGAGTTTGAGAAAAAAAGTGCTCACTTTTAAGTAGCAAGGGTGCCATTTTATTTTACTAATATATGTATTATTTGTGCTTTCATCATAAAAATAAGAATTAGGCATGCAAGATATCACTCCAACCTGTAAACTGACTGATGTGAAGTCACATTTGAAAAAGCTAGAAGCTAAAAATATGTGGTAAATTAAATTGTACTTGATTCATTTACTTTGATACATTACATATATTTTTAAATGACCTCTTCCCCAGACCTTCAACTTGTTATTGGTAGTTTCAGAGATGTGATTTTGGTCATTCACAGACACACAAGAAAATAGCATATCCACATAAAAATAGCATATTTTGCTCCCAGCAGAGCTGCAGACATCATCACATACAGACTTGAGTCTTTTCAGTGTAATAACAACATAAAGCTCTTTTATACCTAAAAAGCTCAACATCACATAAAAAATTCACAGAATTGGAATCATTAGTTTGTCTCATTGCATTTCCATTAAAGCATGATACTTTGTTGTGAGAGACTCAATGACTGTAATGCCACTTCATAAATGAAGAAGAGGAAGAGAGAAGATGATTAATAACCAGTTTAAGGATAATACTTTTTGTTGTGACTGTTGGTCTCAGTGTTCAACCTTCTGGAGCAACAGCAGCTCCTGATGTGAAGGCTCATTAATTTAGAACTGCACTGATATCATCGACATTACGTACAAAATGCTGACAGAAATGGACTGAAATTATATTGAATTATTATATATAATCTTAGGGGAGATAGGCCCTGTCACACACTTCTACTTTCCAGTGACGGCAAGCAAGTAAGTTCTCCAGACATCACCAATAAAATCTTTTTCCTGTGGTAAAACAAACATCTTTTGTCTCTGCTGAAATTTACAATGTTAACTCTGTGGGCACTGCAGCAAGCTAATGAGAAATGTGCAAATGAGACATAAAAATCTCTTAACCAGTGCTTTTTGCAGACACATACACAATAAAAGCTGCAGTGCTGCTCGTCTCTCTGTGAGGGAGATTCCTTTGTAAAAGCTGCACAAAGTGGTGCCCTGTTCAGCGCATACAACACCGACCATATTGCTGCATGTGGCATTGATATCACATGCACTGTACAGTATGTCTATAAATACTGAAGTCTGCTATAGCCTTAAGCAAGAAGAAATGCTAATTCTCTTTTCAAAAGTGGTTTGGCTTAGCTACAATGTTTCTGACTTGATTGCAAGTTCAGGCAGGATTCAGGGGCCACACTGTACTGTATGTTGTCAGTCTACCCACTGACCACATCAAACGAATCCATTCCCATAACATGATATTCTACTGTCACGACCCAGGCCAGTAAATCCTCCAACTGGCTTCTGTTATGCTTCGCTTCCACCCTCATCAGTCCTCCATGTACTAGTTTTACTCTGCTGAGACTGGAAGCTTTTATAGCATTAACACAGCTTGTTGCTGCTCTGGGACAGCTAAATATGCACACATCTGTAGGATCCTACCTGTAAGACAATCTTCTTTAAAATATAAACTATTCAACTCATTTTCTTTTCATTTGTACCATATGTACAATCCGGATGCTTGTTACAGACATTTTCACAGAAATGTTTGGAGGGATTGTTTATTTAAGCCTACAACGAGCCCATTTTCGTACTACATAGTAAGTACCCCACTGACCCATTGGAATATCTAAGATCCTGCTCTACCAATTTGTTCACCCTGTTTTTGCTAGGTGCAAAATTATATGCATTTTTTACAAAGAAACTAATGTAACTTAAAATGGTACTGTAATTGAAAATTTGACTAGGATGCATTCATAAAGTGTTGGGCATCTGTACCATTTACACAATGTAACCACATCTGTTGCAATAAAACAAAGACAGTGCAGCATGACTTGCAGGCCCAGAGAAAAAAAAATGGTTTTAATTAGATTTATTAATACATCATCTACAGATGTAGTTTCCTCAAGAATTTTAGACTAATCAAAGACTAAAAAAGTCCCTCCAAGTATAATAAAAATACAGCAGTACCAAAGAAAACTATGATGCATCCAACCTTTGATAAAGTCCCATCACATTTCAGGATGTCATGATACTGTGATTTGCCACATTTCACTGCTTTTCTATTTAATATGATTGATGAGCGACATACATCTTCAGTGACAGGCTGCTGTCTGAAGTCAACCAGCTGTGTGAAGATGGATATTAATATTCACTGCTTATTGTAGCTGCTCCAAAATTCATTGGATAAACAACAATGTGAAAAGGGAAATGCAAAGACGCCTCTTCGTGACTACTTGACACTGGTACATAAAACCTACTTCCATAGAACAAAGTGTCATAAACTGTAATGCCTAACATTTCATTTTGTATGTTAACTGAATAGATTAAGAACTATTGTAAAAAAAATCTTGTAGGATTAACCACTGATTGAAGCTTGTTGCACTTACAATAAATCCTCCTGAATGTTCCCTCTGGTGGTTTTGGTGAATGTGAGAGTGCTTATTATAGACTCAATTGATTGCAATGACACTTCACTCGTTTCAGCCAGCAGCTGGTAGAAAAACACTCCCGGGGAGGCCTCTTCACCTCACTTGGACAAAGAGATGCATCCTAGTTTAGTGTCTGTCCAAGAACAAATTACTTCAAAACTGCCTGGACTAAAGTGGGCCGGACAGCAACAAAAAAGCACTTGCATTTTTAAAATAAATGACTGTCCAATCATGAATATATTTCAAAGTTGTATACAGTGGAACCTCGGTTTTCGTGATTAATCCATTCAAAAAAGTCAGACGAAAACCGAATCGTACAAAAACTGAAGCAATGTTTCCCATAATAATGTAAATCCAATTAATCCGTTCCAGACACCCAAAACTATTAACAAAAACTAAATTGTATAGCGAATAACTATATTTTTACATACAGAAAACAATGAGAAATAAATATAAATGACTAATGAAATGGATAAATGAACATTTAACATCACTTTTACCTTTATTGAAGACTCTTGTTCACTATGGAAGACGGCGAGGAGGGGAGAGGAAGGAGGAGAGGTTATTGTTTGGAAGGGGAATCCCCCTCCATAAGGACTTCTTGTATCAAGGCCCTAACCGGCGTTACTTCCCTTCACTCATTTCTGGAAATGAGTGTCCGAGTCACGTGGGCAGGCGGATGAGTTTGGTACGGACTAATGACACTGAACCGACCAATCAACTGTACGAAAACCGAGCGGATGTACGAAAACTGGGACAAAATTTCAATGAAGTCGTCGAAAACCGAATCGTACAAAAAGTAGGGCATACGAAAACCGAGGTTCCACTGTACATTTAAATATGAAGTGTATTTAGAATATGACAGTCAACTGGAGAAAGACTATAAAATATAATAAAAAAATGTTTTCTTATCCAAAAGGTACAAGATAAAATTAATTCATTTCCAGAGTGTTGCTCCTCTGGGGTTCAGAGGGCATACGGTGTGTGTCTGGGATAGAGAATATGCAGAGGACACATTTCAACAACTTTATATCACACAAGGAATGAGTCTTCCTCTCACTCACCTATTAACATGACAAGGGAACTGAATAGCCTTATACCAGTCCAATGTCCATGTGGCCATAGCTTAGTTAAGCTCTATTAGTTACTTTCTTTTGTCTAATTACATCACAAGTAAGCAAAAATACAATCATGCTCATCCACCAATTCACCAATGTCTCTCTAACCCAAAGTAACACAACTCACTTCCCAATATGTGTACTTTGTTTTTAACTTATTGCATTTTACCGTATTCTTGCCATATCATGAACTGTATTGAATATTTATGCTTTTAACCCTTTTTAACAATTCACCTTTAACATTAAATGAACTACTGGGTGGTCTTTAAACTCGTACAAATAATATTGTTAACAGTAAACCATGAAACATATACATCTAATCAACTAGCTAAATATACAATTCACAAACAATGTCCTTGAGGTGGCGTTGCTCCCTTTTAAACTTAAACATGACCGCCATGTATCTACTACATTTTCACAATAGCACTTCTGGTATTTGGTAATAAACCGAAAATGTGCACATAGTGACAAATAAAACCAGCAAATGTCATATTGCATGAACCCATGTCATAAAGGTGTTAACTGTAGTATTCACAGGGCTCCTTGTACCATTGGATTAGCTTCTCCCACATCGTATCCCATTAAATTGACCACTAGCGTTAGCAGGTTAGCTTACAAACACGTTTCACTGTTCACTCCAAACTCTACAACAAAACCCGTTTCACCCCATATCACATGAATCAATATCATCCCCAACACAACTCTTACAGTTTGCATTTAACTGTTACGTTTGGTGTTTACCAACCTGGGATAGAGAATATGCAGAGGACACGTTTCAACAGCTTTATTTCACACGAGGAATTAGTCTTCCTCTGGCGTGCCCCAATGCCTACTCTCTACCAGTGCTGCGCGTGATGCGCCATCTACTGGCCAGTATAAGAAATACGCCCAACTCAAAAGAGATGTAATAGAAACCAAATGAATACTAGCAGTAAAAATAAAATTGAACAATAAGAAAATAAAAATTTTAGGGGTGTCAATTTTTACAAAACTATTTTCAGGCCTCTACAAGAGCATTTCAAATGAATTCTCTCAGAAGAGAAAACATCTTATTTCCACCGCCTTTCCTGAGAAAGACTGCATGTGCTTTCACACTAAAAGTGATAACCAGATTTAACAGCCTATTGATTTCTTAAATAACTAGCTGCCCAGATGTGAACACTGTACTCAGCTGTCCACACACACACAGACTCCTCTCCCACTCTACACATCTATGACAAATCTGTAGAACATACTGTGAGTGATATTGGAAAGAATTTATTTCCTTGTGCTTTGATAAAGTCTTCACAGCAAGACAATCTAATGCAGATCATGCTTGTATCATCATTTTTTCCTGCCACGCTCATCTTTATTTACCATCTCTTCCTCAAACTTGTAAGGGCAGGAGAGTTAAAGCTCTACTGGCAATGTGGGATACAAAGAGTCCTCAAGGGAGCTTTCAAACTTTCCCTGTCTCTCTTCACTCTAATGTGACACTGATGCACAATGAACTCTAAGATACACGGCCACAGCATGGAAACAGAATCTTAAAGAAAATACCTCTGAAGTTATTGGTACCACATAAATGTCAAAGCACTACTTATAGACAATAAAATGGACAATGTGTTGCTTGATCTGAGGACAACGGAGCAACAATACTTTGCTAGGTTCCACTTCATGGTCTAGTATTAACTCAACTGGACTTAGTAGCAATCTCATTTGCCATTTGACATAGTCTAAAAAGCATACACTGAATAGATGAATAACAAATACATACAGTAACAAATACAAGTCTCAGCCAACTCTGAGGCACACCTGAGCTCTGTGGTGCATGAACTAATGTTACAACTGCACACAGCTAGTGATTCAAGCAACATTTATTAGCTAAGTGTCTGCTTGCTTTTGAAACTTTGCAAATATGTGATAAAAATGCTGTATCTCCCACACAGTTCTTTCTGTGTTGACATAAACCTTTTAATGTGCTATCCATCATGTTATTTTAAAAAGAATGAGCTGAAGTACAAGGAAGAACCAAAAATGTTTATCCATCCAAGTACTTATGGTCTGGACCTGTTCACTATGATTCAGTGCTTCCCAAAGGGGTCTAGAAGTTTGGACTAAGCTTTTTATTCAAGACTTTCATTACATTTGTCAGGTTAAAAGAAATTAATTCTGTGGCAAAGGTCTTTTTATTTTTGCCACTTTGACTCCCTTTCTCATGACCTGGCATACAGAAGTTCTCCAGCAGTCTTATGTGAACTTTAATATTTTATGATAAATATAAAACAGTAATGAACTTTGGTAAGTAAGTTAATTGAATGAAGATTACAAGCAAAACCTCAGGCCATATCCAACCACAAGGGTTCTTAACAAAATTGATTCTGTTATTGGACTTCTGTGCTGCTCATAGATTTTCCTTGCAAGTAGGATACCAGGAACCCATAACCTAATCACTCATGACTTTTACATTGAAGCTGAAGTTGTGTTTAAAAGTTAACACAACTGGTCAACTTTAAGTACAGAGGGTGAACTGGGAATGTCTGAATGTGAAGTTTTCATACTCTATGAATGTTTTCATGCAACCAACTGAGCTGGATTGAAAAAGCCTCCATCGTTGAAGCAGAAACTCAACGTATACAATCAAACCTTCATCTAAAGTCAGGAGCTGTGGGTGAAATGAGCCTCCTCAGCAGGAGTCTGGACACACCTTAGGTCTTCATGTCAAGATTACTTTCTCAGCCCTGTTTATTTTTAGCCTTTCTGCCTCCTTCTCGTCCCATATTCCATCAAGCCACCAATCACATCACATAGTCATCTGACCTTCCCTGTCCCTATTATGGTCAACGGTATGGCCTTTGCCTTTGTTTGTATCCATGTAGTAGTGTCTATGAAATTATTGGAAATTACTGAAATTACTGACATGTATTTCAGGATATGTTTGGTTTGGTCTCCTCTCTTTCTCCCTGTACCTTTCTATAGGTGTCCCTGGCTCCAGAACTGTACGTATCTGGTGAGCAGTCACCGACCACATTAACCTGTTTGTCCATTTTTTTGTAGTTGTTGTTTTTCTTGTTTTCTGATGCTTTTCTTCTTTTCTCTCTCCTCTATCCAGTCACCCCAAAAGACTATGGCAGGAAGCTGCCCCCAAAAACCAGGGTCTGCCAGAGGTTTCTTCTGTCAATGGGAATTTTAATTCCCCACTGTCACCAAGTGCTTGCTCAAGGGGGATTCGTTGGGTTTTGCTTATAATAGTGTAAGCTCTAGAACTGCCCTGAAACAACTGTTGTTGTGATTTGGCGCTATACAAACAAATCTGAATTTAACTGAATTCCCAGTTTCCTTAACAGTTCTCTCAGTATTTAAATCTGCCAGTTTCAGCTACCTGTGTGTCTGTCTGTAAGTATGGTCATCATCATTTCTTCTAAGCTCACTTCACATATATGCATACATCTGCATTTCAGGGCCTCTTACCTGTGCCCTATACACCAGTTGTGAGAGGACAGTGAGTGCGAGAGGAGCTCAGATTTGTGATTTCAGATACAGTTACAATATGTGTTTTCTGTGTGCATATACAGATGAATGTGTGTGTGTGTAAGGCTGGGTGGTGGGTGGGGCTGGGCATTCATCCTGATAAGGGTTTTTCAAACAGCTGTTGACTCACTGTGTCAGTGAGGTAGAACGACATCAACACACTGCTGTTGATCCCATTTATCATTTTCCCTGAAGTAATGATCTCCTGAGACACATGTCTACCTAGGCACACATCTCTCTGTGTTTTCTCTCATTCTCACTGGTGTTTGTTCTGTTAACCTCCCACAGAAAGATACACTCCAGGTAAAGTGAGGGAGGTTACTTGCTGGGGTTGCACACCTTGATCCAGCTGAGTGGGTGGCTTGCTTGTTTTTCAGGGAGAAAGCAACAACAGAGGACCTTCTTCTTAAATGCATTTTGCTGAAGGTTGCATTAGAAATACTAAAATGCTGATACATTACACCAGTTTAGGGAACGGCTGTCCCAGAAAGAGGATTTTGGTTTTTGTCAGCTTAGCTTTTGCTTTTGGTTCAGCTGGTTACCCTCCAGTAAATGTCAGTTGTCAATTGCAAGTACATAAAACAACTTTATCATCCGCTACTATTCTTATTAAATGCCACAGCAAGCACAACTCGGTCATGAATTACACTTTAACTTCTCACATACACACCATAATACACATAATTAATCAAAGACTTTAATAATCTCGAAATGAGAAGAGGTTGCAAATGAAAGTGTAGCTTTTGAAGGATCGAAGATGTCTATCTTCCAGAGTCATTATGAATCTGCACTGCAGCTAGAGCAGCTTGTCCTCTGAGGGCCTTCTCCTGATGAAGCTGGAGGAGATGTAAAGTCACTGGAGGTTATTTATCATTTCCTATTTTTCTCCCAGTTTTAAAACTCTATCCGAGCAGGAGAGCTGTGCTCCCAACATCAAACAGTGAGTTACTATTCATTCACCCTTCAATCAGGCCAAAGAAAATTCTGTGGGAGGTCTAAAAGAAACCATTATGTGACATTATGGAAACGCTCAAGAACCACACAAACAGCTCGACCGGAAAATTAAACAATATAATAATTGTTGATAATGGTGCCATATATGATGTAATAAAACTGGTCAAATGACTGGAAATGAGTGGTCCAGCAATGGATCTATTCAAGGTTTCTCATGCATTTATGAAAGGTTGTTTCTCTAACCACTGCCCACGCCTCTTTCTTCAGTCTTAATCACATTTTCATAAATTATACTGATTATAATATACATAATTTTTGCAGTTTAAGGATTTCATACAATATCTGTGTTGCACTGAACCCAAACAATTCTCACTGATTTGTTTTTAATATCTTGAGACTGGTAAGAAATTCATTACACTGAACAATCATTCCATGGTATGGTATATTACAGTCCTTTCATATGCTCCTATTGTGTCAGCCATCCTCTAAATATTCAGTACATTCTATTTGAGAAGAGTATTTCTTCATTACCTATTGAAAAACAAAGCCAGTGGAGCTTGAATCGCAGTTTATTTATGTGTGGTTTTTTTTATATTTGTATGATATGTTAAGTGCTTTGGTCAGCTGTGCTGTGGTAAAGCGCTATATAAATAAAGTTGAGTTGAGTTGAGTTGAGTTCCCTCAACAACAAAGAACAAACGAAATTACAACTTTTCCATCACCTTAAAAGAAGAGAAAGAAATAATGAGCTTCAGGTGAACCCCCATCCCTTTTTGTTTTGACTACATTTTGCAATACGTGTAAATATTTGCATACAGCTTGAACACTATATTTGGTGTATTTGTTTCTACATTAATTCATTGCTTAGTTATGTAAAATAAATGTATTTTACTATAGCAATTGTAATTTAACTTGTGTTGTCCCCTCAACTCAAATCAATTTCCATGAAATTTGGAATGTAATGGACCCTAATGGCCATGTTTGGGCTTGATTTTTCAGCTTGCTACCAGCATGTCAAGTTGTTCACTTATCCACTGAAATATCTCAGTATCTTCTGGAGAGATTGGCCCAATTTGGTATATACATTCATGATTCCACAAAGATGAATCTGATGGGAAAAATTAACCAGGCCAGGTTGTGACAGGCTTAAAGCTACAAAACAGCTATCTGATCTTTTTTATTGGTTCATATTTGCCTTACCAGCTGCAGCAGGAGTCAAGTCACATTACTCAGATCTGCTGCCACATGTCTGATGAATCCCAAGAAATAAATTAAATGTGTCTCCGTGCTGCGAACAATAACCTCCACTACAGCTGGAGGGGTGAGATAACAGGGGAATCTGAGCATGTAACATATTACTTAAACAGCGATAATGGATGTAAGAGGTGAGTTGTACTGTAAGAGTACTAAAAGAAATATCAATGTGTGAATTAGGTTTAGCAGCATGACACAGGCCCACATGGCTGAAACCAGCAAG
The DNA here is from genome assembly GCF_001952655.1 of Monopterus albus. Lineage (NCBI taxonomy): Eukaryota > Metazoa > Chordata > Actinopteri > Synbranchiformes > Synbranchidae > Monopterus > Monopterus albus. The sequence continues at coordinate 455,360 of NW_018127888.1, read as the reverse complement.
TTGTGACTTAATGAAAAACAATACTGTATGTGGTTTAGAGTAGGAACTGTGGGTTGCACAGGAGACCGCGGAATCGTGCATCAAAATTGACTTAGCAGGAGCAATATGGGGTCTGAATCATCAACCAACATCCTTAGTAAATGTCAGAACACTGATTCATAAGGAGGACTCTTTTCACCAATTCAACATTCAAACTGCACAACACAGAGTTTCTGATGGAGGATTGTCTTCTCATTGAGGTATGAATTCTGCTTGTTTCTAATAGCCTGGAAAATACAACAACATTCATTCCTATACCATAGTACATTATTTCATCCATTATTAATATTATTACATATATTTATACAAAAAAACTGTGCAGGTGGATATGTTTTTCTTCTAAGAAAGGACACATCCTGCTCCCAGATTAACAATGTTTAAGTACTAAGTATTCCAACACCCTGGTCCGTGAACACAGAGCTGTAATCCTGTTCTGGACAATCTATCCAGAGAACAAGGAAGGAGACTAGGTGGGATCAGGGGCCAGTGGATGGGGGATTAGAGGGCATCTATAGCTTCCTGCAACCCAGTGGACTGTATCATTGTGACAGAGCCGAATGAAGCTCCTGTCCAGCCCTGATCCATCTTCCTTCAAAGTGACTTAATAGGAAAAGAGATCTGACACTCCACTTTAACGTCTGTAAAAATGACATATTTCACAGGGTTTACTGAAAATGGGAGATGAAAATCGCACAAACAGAGGGAAAAGGGTTAAAAGGAAAAAGTGTTAAAGGAAAAGTGAAAGAAGAGAAGCATAAATCCATTATACTGTAACTCATTTACAGTTGATTATGTAAATGTTATAAAACCTAAACCTGTCTGACATTTTCACTATACTCTTCTGTTAAGATCTATGATTCACTCAGAGTTAACAACCTTATAGGGAGCGTGGCTAATTATGAACCTGTTAGCAAACACTTTTACAATCATTTAAAGCAGAAAATAATGTAAATACATGCTAGACAGGCACTTTATGATTCAGGTTGTGATATATGAGAACTGATTATTTTTCATTCACTTTATGGGTCATTGCAAAAAGCTTTCAGAAGTGTTTAATATGTTAATGAATACAGTCTGAACACTGATATGCAGTAGTGTTCATTTTGTAAGTCTTTTTAGTTTTAGCTACATATATTTAGTCGACCTTATTATTTTTAATCAAGTTTTAGTTGATTGCAATTTTACTTTAGTGTTAGTCAAAGAAAAGCATGAACATTTGGTCTAGTTTTAGTCAGTGAGAACTCGACATTTTAGTCTTTTAAGTCATCAAAAGATGTTCTACTAGACTTCTACTCATACAGTGTGTATAATTCAAGGAGGAAATGTTCACTTTGTTGTGTACTTGTTTCCTTCTTCAGAGTCCTCCCTGTTGGTAAACTCAATCAAATTGAAATGATCACAATGTTCATTATCATATTTTATTCAATAATACACAATAAATTGTTAATTGTTCGGCCTTTGTAGATATAAAATTCATAGTTTACATGTGCTTCCACTGCATTACATTACACTGCAGAGAAAATATAGGCTAAAGTCAAGGAGCTGGGTGGCCTCAAACACGGAAAAGCTCTTAACATGAGTAAGACTTGGAGAACCGCAGCCAGAGTTTAACACAGCCATGTCTGACAGTAGACATACAGAGCTCAGCATCAATGGAGCAAAAACATCTGCACATCCCTGAGCCTGAAACACAAGCTCTCTATGAATACTGAATGAAACAGGATGAGGTTGCACCACATATAGATGAGCTTGAGCCTTTCTGATTGTTTTAAATTGTTATACAATTAGTGCATACTGTATATTGTACTGAAAGGATAAACAGACAATTGTGATAGTAACACAGCAACTCTAAAAGCACAGCACCAGCAGAGCTGACTGTCAGAATTTTATGAAAAACAAACTTGGCATTACAATAAAACAAGGGGATTAGAAATGAATCTTTTCTAAGAAAAGGAAATATCAGCCGTGGTGAAGAAGTCAAATGGTCTAATAACATCTGAGCATTAACCAGAGGGAGGAGACCTAATGAGATTTTGGAAAACAAACCCAAACCCAGGTCAGGCCATGCTGAGCCTGTAGCACTTCAGTCACATTAGCTGATTCGTAACAATATAATCAGTTCAGGTGGACAATATTAAACCCTAATTAGATTTTCTAACTGAGATCACAGAAACACAGAACACGAAAGAAAAAACATATAATCTGCTTTGAGATGATTAAAAACTATTTTCATCTTTTCCAGCGACTGGAGAGGTTTGTTTCACGCACCACTGTGTTTAGACACTCACTTGACTGCAAAAAGTAAAATACTGTGTAAACATATGCAAGCAAACCAACAAAGCAAAGCAAATGGCAAGCAAAAGATATATACTCCTGTGTATTCAAGAGACTGAATACATGTCTGCATTGTGAGGTGGCTGGCTGGAGGGACACCATGGTTATGGAGGTAAAATCAACTTGATGAGATACTGTATATTCTGTGGTAGGAGAAAACAAAAAGCATGTTGTGAAAAAGAAAATATAGATAGGCTTCTCTCAAATTGTAAATAAACCCACTCACTGTTTTAATCACACTCTTGATCTTGTTCTGACATATGGCATCGAAACTGAACACTTAATAGTCTTTCCTCAACCCTCTTCTGTCTGACCATTTTCTAACAACATTTGAATTTAAATTAATGGATTATACTCTATATGGGAAACAATTCCACTACAGTAGATGTCTATCTGGCAATGCTGTTACCAAGTTTAAGGAAATAATTCCGTCTTTATCTACTTCAGTGCCGTTTGCCAACACAGTGGAAGGAGGCCACCTTAACTTTACTCCCATACAAATC
>NW_018127888.1:450824-451808 GCF_001952655.1 Monopterus albus | reverse complement strand
TCCTCTCCGCTGATGGTATTGGATGGTACAGTATTTACTGTAAGTGCACCACGTAAAGTCTTAATCTGTGACATCGCCACTGTTGAGGATTTGTGCAGTGTAAGATTAGGGCTCTGCCTCGTCATAAATCTCTGCGTCCCAGTTCGACTGTGTGGCGGCAGGTGCGGCAGTTGCTTGGTATAGGCTGTGCTCTGTAGATTTGGTGCTGAAAGCCTTTAAGATTTCAATTTATTCATGTTAATGAAGAATGTTCTACACAAACTGAAGTTAGTCACGGTGTTCCACAGGGCTCTGTGTTAGGTCCAATTCTCTTCACTTTATACATGCTCCCTTTAGGCAATATTATCAGGAAGCACCACATAAATTTCCATTGCTATGCAGATGATACTCAGTTATATTTATCTATGAAGCCAAATGAATCAGGTCAGCTGGTCAAACTTCAAGCATGTCTTAAAGACATAAAGGCCTGGATGACCTGCAACTTCTTACTTCTAAACTCTGACAAAACTGAAGTTATTGTGCTTGGGCCTGAAAACCTTAGAAATCTGCTGTCTAATCATATAGTTACTTTAGATGACATAGCTCTTGCCTCCAGTACTACTGTGAGGAACCTTGGAGTCATCTTTGATCAGAATATGTCCTTTAAATCACACAAAAGCTAAGTCTCTAGATCTGCCTTCTTTCACCTGCGCAATATTGCAAAAATCAGGAGCATCCTGTCTCAAAGTGATGCTGAAAAACTGGGCCATGCATTTGTTACTTCCAGGCTGGACTACTGTAACTCTTTACTATCAGGATGTCCCAATAATTCCCTAAAAAGCCTCCAGTTAATCCAAAAGGCTGCAGCCAGAGTACTGACAGGAACTAGCAAGAGAGATCATATCTCTCCCATATTAGCTTCTCCCCACTGGCTCCCTGTAAAATTCAGAATAGAATTTAAAATCCTTCTCCTAACATACAAAGCCCTTAATAACAAGGCTCCAT
>NW_018127888.1:443172-450378 GCF_001952655.1 Monopterus albus | reverse complement strand
GAGCAGTCACCAGCCACATCGACCTGATCAGTGTTTGATTGTTGTGTCTTGTTGCTTTTCTTCTTTTGTCTCTCCTCTATCCACTCACCCCAACTGGTCGAGGCAGAAGGCCGCCCACCAAGAGCTGGGGTCTGTCGGAGGTTTCTTCCGTTAAAGGGAGTTTTTCCTCCCCACTGTCGCCAAGTGCTTGCTCAAGGGGAATTTGTTTGGTTTTCCCTATGTAATAATATCGATAACAGTAAGGTCTAGACCTTACTTTGTAAAGTGTCCTGAGATGACTTTTGTTGTGATTTGGCACTATACAAATAAAATTTGATTTGATATGATTTGATAGAAAGTACAGTGTTGTTTTTAATCCTGGCTTCATGATATTTTATAATATGAGCTTTAAATGCAAAGAGAGAAAAATGCATTTCTATAGCAATGAGAGGCTGAAAATAAAGAGTCAGGTATAGAAAAAGCAAGTCTGAGAGGAAGGTGATGCAAGCTGATGTTCCTGTCTGACGTTTATGGCAGTGCTTTGCTTATTTTTTCCATTACGATACACTATACATTAAGCTTGACTTTAAAGCATCATCTCCTAATGCATTTTGAAATAAACCTACTCACACCTACTCACTGTACATTCTGTTTCACAGATCCAAGCCTTTCAGGATTAGTACTTTGCATTTTGCTGAACTGTGCTGAACAAAAAAAAAAAAAAAAAAAAAAAAAAAAAAAAAAACAATGAACAGCATTCAGAATGAGTAAAGATGTTTCACACCAGGCTTTTGCTCTGGATTGGAGAACTGTGGCTTCACACTCTGGTTCAAACCAAATGAGGCGCAGAATAGATCAGATGTTCACTGGTCCTTAATCTTTAAAGGAGTCGTGTTCTGAGGCTCAGATACAGATCAGAGGAGAACTGCTCCCCAAACCCACAGGGAGAGCACGTTACTGCAAAGACAGAAAGCTGAAACTGAACTATATTAAGATGGCTTAATATAAAAGAGAAACTGAGGATGTGTAAAAAGTTCGCACAGTTGGGTTAAAATAACGCTGAAATCGTCATAATGCATGTGGTAAAGTACAGTAGGTGGTTCTGTGTCACCTGGTGGCTGGTGTTGCTAAACATCATGGCCTGTCTGGACTCAATCACAATCAAATTATTGTTCTCTATCCTACAGACTTCTTATTTTATCTTATACGCATCATGATTCAGCTCACCAATACAAACGTCAAATTAAATTGTCCAATATTGCAGTGATTGGGTTAATCATTTAAATAGACGCCAAACTGTTGCATGTATCTAACAGATGACCTGGAAATGAGAACAGGGTGACCTTACATAATCAAAATGAATATTCCATCACTGGGGTGAATCCTACAGAGCCCTGAGGTGACAACATTAAAGAGGAAAATGAAGCAGTCTGCACAGTATCACTCACTGCACTACAACAACAAAGACAGCCATACTAAACTAGCATATAAAGAGCTTCTCAAAAGTTCTCTGTTGACGTGTCTCTTTTTTTCATCTCTTTGTTTTAGTCATTATGATTTAAAAAAAAAAGCTATTTCTGTCCTTGGAAAGTTTACTGTCCATCACCTATTTTACATTCTATCTGTGAATTGTATCATTATATGAGGAACAATATGTGTGGATAAACCTGTTGTTTTTTTAAGAACATGGGATTTCAATGTTTGCTCAACCTAGCTAGATGTGAATCATCAGAAAACCCACACATCCTTCCATTTAGATATGTATAGTAGTTAGCCTATATTTATCTAGATAGGAAATATATCACCGTAAAAAATGAAGGCATGTGGTTTCAGAATCATCTGCAGGAATAAAAGAAATGTAATTAAATGAAACAGCCAATTTGCATGAAGTATAGTGTGATAAATAACTGGTGAAAAAGCAGGCTTTTAATCAGGCAATGGCTCAGTAACATTCACAGCATGCCTGAGCAGTCATACAGTAGCTCTACCAGATTTCCTGTTGTTGAAACACTGTAAGAATATGGTACTGTACATCTGCTCTGTTCACTCTTTATACAGCAGTCATGTAGAGTGAACCTATGTGCTCTCATCCTCACTACATCTTTTCGCAAATGCTCCTTGACTATAAACTGGCTGTTTAAATCAGCTCATAGAAAATGTCACATATTTTATTTTTATTTTTGTTGACAACGTGATTCTAATATGGCAAATGTGGGTCCTACCTCTAATGAAGCACACCAAGACTGAACCAATGGCAATTATTATTCAGGATGAAACAGCCTAATTGGCATAATAAAAAGAAGTCTGATTTATGCAGAGAGGGAACATTTTTTAAGTCACTACAACTGGATGTTGTCATGGATGATATTTTGGCGGGAAACAAATATGTTATCTGTTACAGTTCAACTGTATAGAAATGTAATTTCTAGTTAGCAAGGTTTGGTCAATACTGTAGTTAGTGTTAACATTTAAAACTTCACAAGGCTGTGCAGAGACCATCAAGAGCAGATCAGATGGGGAAATGTTTCAAAGTTTGTCTCCATGGAGATTAAAACTGCTCTCCACTTCTCCAAATGATATTTTGTTGCTAACAAAATCACATTATTCAAATGCCTTCATAAATATTGATGGCGGAGTTTTGCTCGTTCTAATTACACAACTGAATGGCAACTGAATGTGAACGATACAGAGAGAAAGAGAGAGAAGACAGAATAATTTGACTGATAAGCATACACCCATATTAACCAACCAAATACTCAGCCAAAAATGTATCTTGTGTTAAAATATCAAAAATCTAGTCCATGAGCAAAATGTGCAGTAGAAAGAATGAGGCTGGAGCATCCTGAGACAATTTTCCATTTGTTTAATGAAGCAAGTCAACGCATCAGGCGTGTTTGAATCATTCTGCTGGGATGTAAAGAACAAGTTATTACTTTTGTTTCAAATCACCAGTGCAGATGAAATATTTATTGTTCTTCATATCTGATGCATGTTTTACTTCTAAAGAACTAACCCCAACACCAGTAAACAGTGCCCGGGCTTTTGCTTGAATCATTCTGCTGCTCTGCACGCCTGATCTCATCAGCCCCCTGACCTGCCATAGCACCTGCCTCCCCAGCTGCACCTGATTGGCTAATTAGTCACCCACTACTTCGTTTCAGTTTTCTCTAATATTTTTTTTACCTTACAGGATTTACCCATCTTTCCTGGGTGAGCGTGTTTTGTTTGCCTGCAGCCTCTCACGTTTTCAGCTGTCTGCTTCTTTGTTGCTCACTGCGCATCGTATATGTGTGCTGGCAAAGTTTCTATCGCCACGTTAAGTTTCTCCAAACACATTATGAAATGAAAATATGTTCTCAAATGGAGTAGTTGTTATTTTAGTTTTATTTAGTCATGCAATTGATAGAACCATAAATTCTCTAAGTTTCTGCAAATCCCCTGAAATGATCAACATTGTCCCCCACCCCAAAAAAAAAATTATTCCCACAATTAATGTTTCGTTCATGAGTAATGAGAGTAGTGGAAACACACGTCACTCATACAGTAAATGTTCATCTGGGTTGTCAAATCTGATCATATGGTTACTGCATATTTTAAAAATGACTGATATGAGATATAATTTCTAGTGGAAATAAGAAACTGAAGCAGAAGTTTTTTCTTCTTTTTCCCCACAAGGAAACAGTTTAGTCCCACACTGCTGAAAGTAAGAACTGGCATAATGGATGAGACATAATTTTACCTGGTGAGAGTTTCTGCTACTGATATAAATAATGAAGGATTTTAGGAGCTGTGAGCTGTGTGGGAGGCTACATAGGTTAGGCAAAAGCATGCAGTACATTCATGATTTATTAGGAGCCTACAGTCCAGTGGATTCTCTTATATGGCAATCACATGGGATTTTTTTATTCTTCCGTGCCAGCGACCGTCACGGCCAGAGGCATTATATTTATGGGTTGTCCAGCCGTACATCTGGCCCATTCTCTAGAATGCACTGTGTCCTCACAACTGTCCCATTATCATGATTTTTACTGGTTGGCAGATGTGTACAAGCACAAAGCAGTAATTCTAGTTTAGTTTTGATATAACAATATGCATTTAAGGAATACTCTACATTTTTCTACATTTTGGAAGTAAAGACTAAATATATGTATACACATACTTCACTCAAAACTAACTGAACAGTATGAACAAAAAGTGGATTTCAGTCTGTGTTTTTTAATTCAATGCTTTATGCTTGTTTATTTCCATCCGAGCTTCACAAAAAAGACACAGTAGCATAAGCTTTAAAGCCCTGTGAAATGAAGTAATGGGATTTAGAAACCAAATCAAACCAAATCCAGGACCAGCCAAGTCCCCAGCACTTTAATCACACAAGCTCTTTCTTGTGAGGACAATGATTTGAAGAGCATAATAATGAACACTAATTAGATTTTCTAGTAGAACTCATTCAATTAAAGAACATTAGCTACTGTTGCCTCCTGACATACAAATGTAATTGTAGACATGATCCTGCTTGAGCGAATTGCTGAAACAAATTTTCCTTTGTGAGGGAGTAGTAACATATAACTGTTCTGTATTGCTGAAACAAATTTTCCTTTGTGAGTGAGTAGTAACATATAACTGTTCTGTCAGAAGCCTCACTGTCATTGCAGAGGTCTGCCTTGAGGAAAGAAGCTTTGGGAGGTCTGTGCTTTGTAAAGTGAGGGGACAAATGTGAGTCTCTGGGTATTACCAAATTATTAATGGTGACTGGCAGCAGAGCAGACTCCGCATTCAACTGACTGAGAGAGATGTCCATTAGCCAACACGGGTAAATGATTAAAGGAGTGTAACCTCTCCTCTCTGCTTCCACTTCCTGCCTCTCTTTGTCTCTGTCCAATATCTCCTCTAGAATGTCTACAGAATTCTAGCCATACTTACACCTAAATTAAATCAGCAGCATTTCAGATTCAGTCTGTCACTGAGGACGCTATGTGTGTAGTGGAGTTAATGTGCATGCATTACATCTCTAATGATAGAACAAAATAATAGGATAAGATAAGACAGATAATTACATGTATGAATAAGCTCACTGCCAACATCACAGAGCAATTAACTTGTGACCTTAAATCAGGCTTCTTGCCTATAAAAGGAGTGCCCACAATTATGCGAATCATATGAGAGAAGCAGTATACATTGATACTGGTACTTCTTCTAATAAATTTACATGTTAGGTTGCTCTGCAGAAAGGGGAGTACAAAATGTATTTGAAATGGTTGTCACTCTTGACTGGGAAACTGGGCTGTGTCACTGCAAAAGAGTGATTTCAGGTTTCCATCAACTGTCACTGCTGTTGCCACTGTCATGCACTACATACACACACACACACACACACACAGAGAGAGAAGAGAGAATTGACTTGATAAACAATAATTGGATGGAGATGTGGGCTCGTGTTTTTGCTCTCCATCACCTGCTGCCACATACACACAGACACTTGGCCCAAGTGACTGCATTTTACTGGCTTCATCACCATGACAGCTGTCAGTCAATATTAAGTTTACTGCCCCTTGAGTAAACAGGTTCATTTTTGGCATATACGGGTGCTGAGGTGTACGTGCGTCTGCCCGGACGCCTTCTCTTACACATGGTAACTCGATAACTCATCAGCTTACCTCAGCATGCTAACACAGTGATGTTTAAGAGAGGGTGTTGCTGTCCAACTTGGGTTGTCCTTGAGTTTCTGTGACACTATTTATAATATGTCCACTTTTGTACATATGATACTCAGTGGTTAGGACATTTATTAACATAACATGTGGGATAGATTTGTGTAGTTCTTGTATTTACATAATGCAGGTGTTAAGATTTATCCTTGTGGTCTGTTCAGTGTTGAGCCTCCTCCAGTCAGGTAGATGTGCAATGCATATTGGAGAGAAAGACCGATCCTTCTGCGGCAAATGCCCTGTCCTTCCTGACAGCCATAGGATGGTTTTTAAATGAGGCTGTAAAAGTTTAGATATGATTAGGTTGTCACAGTAGCAGACAGCTGGAAGTGTCTGGAAATCAGTGAATTTACCAACAGATGAGAAACTTGTCAACCTCAGAATCGAGACCAAATTCACCTGTGCAAGACTTCTGCAGCCTTGGCAGATAAATATAGAGCAGGCTTTTAGAAAGTGACAGGAGACTGTTACTGCAATTTTAATTTCAGGAGGCAAAAGTCTGTCATACACTCTCAGTTATCTGACAAACTGCATACAGTCTCTCCAAACATTTTAAACAACGCAACAAAAAGAAACATGAACCAACACACTTTGAATCCATCTCTGAATACATATTCAGCAGATGTGGCCCAATCGGGTTCCACGTGTCAAACGCAGAGTCAAGAAAGAGCAGAAGGGATTTGTACAATTACATCAACCTCTCATTGCTGTCTAATTAGAGAACAATCAGTGGACGCCTAATCTCACCGTAAAGCCACTTTCTTAGCTGGCAGCATTAGGAAATACTGAGGATAACTAGTGAGAATGAACATCTAGGGATACTGCAAGGTAGAAATGACAGAGAGAGAAAGACAGAAAAAAGACAGTATGGAGGACATTTTTAAACAGCAGGACTTGTGCTCACCTCAGGAAAGGCAGCCACTGTGTCAGTAATAGAAATGTTAAGCATTTGGCTGAAGAGAGGACAGCAGCACTTTAGATTTGGCAGAGTCCAGTTGAGCTTTTCATACGCATCAGCACATTGAGGACTTCAACTGTGACATGTTGCCAACCTCTAACTAGTAACACAGTGTGTCTTACATCAAAATGTTACAACCTCCACCATGTTACTCTGAAAAAGACATTGAAAAAAAGGACTCACCGGGTCTTTGGATTTACACAAATTATGCTAGTATATGCAACGCAATTCATTCATGTTTCCTCTGTTAACATAATTCAAACAAGTTAACCCCAGAAGAAAATTATGTTGGTTTTACACATTATCATTGTGTGGGACTGATGTACACATTACAATCAAGTAAATCGAACAAATCTTTTTATTCAGTGCACAGAGTTACAGAGCTACCATACTCCATGTATACAGTAGTACACTGTATCTTTCTGAGTTACTGTGTCAGCTGATGTCTAACATACCCAGGATTTACCAATATTTACACTTTGCTAAACTGTCTTTATTTTCCACAAGAAAAAAAAAAACTGCAAAGACTAACAATTCCGCAATATGCATTAGTATGAAAGAGTG
>NW_018127888.1:439188-443156 GCF_001952655.1 Monopterus albus | reverse complement strand
ATGAACAAGGACTCTAAATGAATTTGAAATTAGCATGCTGTAGCCTTTTAAGTTAAGACATACAGGAAGATGAGAATGACTGAATGAGAAGAACTTCAAACTTCAGTTCTGTGAGAGGAACGGATTAAAAATGAATTAGAAATAAACCAATCAAAAAGAAACAAAAATATATCATATGATTTCAGTCACATGAACTTAAACGTGTCACTTTAGTATCATGTACCATTTTTAAACCACTGATTAAACCCCGCTGACTATAGGGAAGCCTTCCTTAAAATCATTTTAATTTTAAAGCAGCACTTTAAGACTCATGAATCCTCAGGTTGTCACAAAATTCTTCCTGAGGTAGTGTAGCCTCCCTGCTAGATGTCAGTGGTTACTCAGTCCTGTTTGTTACAGAGAACAGAAGCTAAACTGAATCCACTGTTTCTCATAATTGGTGTGAGAATCAATTTCTCCGTTTGATTCCCAGTTCAGAGCTTCCACTGGGATCAAGGGTTTGGTGTGATTGCAGAAAACAACAAACATCTTCAGCAGCCAGTGCTGACATCTGTACTGGACTGAGTGCGGGTGCATGTTATGTCCTTATTAACTAATAAATACTGCCTTTTTTCTCTCCTTCCACACTGGTTTTCTTTGTTTTTGTTTTGCTGGTAGCGTTGAAGTCTGGGTAAATATCAAAGTCAACCTCTCCTGTTGTATCATGCTAAACTCACAGCGGGAGACAGAAATGGAGCACAATGAACAACATGAACATTATGGAGATGAGCTAATTTCAAAGGCAGGGAAAGTTATTTTAGAAAAACAGTGACTGTACAGTATAGACAAATTATTTTTATTCTGACATACACAGTTCAGAGAACTACAGACTGTATGCAAAATCTGTTTGTATGCAAATATAAAAACATTTAGCAGCAATGGACTTGTTAAAGTTTAATTTCACAAGAAGTAAAAAAAAAAAAACCTAGTTCAGCTTTGACTTGTGCTATGACTCATCCTAGACAATTTCAAATTATGATATGAAAAATAACCACTGCTGAAGCCAATGTTCTAGCATCAATCAGTTTCTGTAATTCAATAATGACTAAAACGTTTTAATCATCTTTTGGAGGTCAGAGACTATGTGGGGTGATCACATTCCTTATTCATCTGTGAGTGTAGCCACACTCATTTGTTTTCCCTGGGGCCATTTTAAATGTCTTTCAGTAGAAAGAAAGTATCCAGTGACCAATATAGGCAGCTCTGCTTAATGTGCCTGTAATTCCATCTGTTCTATATTTTCAGTCTCACACTGACATTGAGAGAACCTGCTGCCTGAAACACATGGGGTGAGAGGGAAATGTGTCCTGCTGCTGTTTGGCATTTCTGTGGTGTGTGGATGCTTTATTGCCACCTGTGCTTTAGTGTCCAGTAATGTGAGAACACGTAACATGTTTGTGCTCTATATGAATGACAGAGTAAGACTGGTTATTGTATGTAAGGGCTCCTGTGAATGACAAAACCAAAATGCATTACTGATACTGTCTGAAATTACCAGTGTTAGACTTGCCATCCTTAAAGAAAGTCTGTGTACCATGTAGATATATTTTTAATTTTATTCCTTTTAAACCAAAATACTAGACAAATCATAAACAGCTCTTGATATTCATTTATTATCCTATGGCTCTGTGATTACTCATGTCAATACGAGCATTGCAGACTGTGTACAATGTAGCCTATGGAGGGGATTGTACAGTTGCAGAGGCATGGCCGTTTCTCCCAGTAGCTCTCAATGAATTTCTGCAGTGCCATGTACTCACCTTTTGCTCCCAGCGGGGGTGCCATGATGTTCATTAAGATTATAGGTGCACTAATTCATATAATGAATGCACGTGTTAACCATCTGTGACACATGGACAATATTGCCAACTTAAATGACTGGTGAACAAGCAAGCTAGCTTCCAAATGCATACGAACCTGATGCTAATGCTATCTTAACTCAACTTACAATCTCAACTTTCCAACTTCCCCTCAGTTCTTTTACCCTTGCAAAGGCATTAAAAGAATGGTCCTCACTTGATGAGCCAGTCAGCTGGAGTGAGAATGAGGAATGAATGACGTTATGCTTAAAGTTAATGTTTCAATTATTTCTGCTTGTGAATATTTTTTTTTTTTGCAGGTTGGTGAAGGGAAGGGGAACAACTCTGGTGCTGTGACTGGTCCAGTTCTAGTTTTTCTTTTGTTTTTCAGCAGGCTAGACCATAAACATAGGAAGACCTCTGTCATACATAGATGTTCTGTCTGTGATCTAACATGGCGTAAACTTGGGTACTACATAATCAATGAAAGTCAAAAGGCATCACTGGCTTTTTTTGCACTTTAGAGTGAGAACTACCAGTGTACTTTGATATCAAAATGTGTACAAGTTGGCAGGTCTGCAGTGTGAATAACTGTGTCAGCAATGATATTTTATTTGAAGCTATTATGCACAAGTGCTCATGTGTCATGTTGGTGTGTTTTTGAGACCATTACTGTGCTTCTTAGTATGACCACTGCTGGCAGAACTGCTGAAGTAAAACCAGACACCACTGAACTGCTTGACAGCATCCAACTGCTTTACCCCATCCAAGAAAGGGTAAAAAAAGACATGTATTTTCCCTCATTCTCTTACATACTTACAGTCCTCTCTGAACCAATAACTAATGACTTCCTCTCTGCTGGGAGCCTGTTTTCTTCATCCTTCTCTCTCCTCCATCCTCTCTATCGAGTGTCAAGTTTCTCTTGGTCTCCCTGTTAGTCCGCCATTCAGTCAGACATCAAACTGACCTTCATCTACATTCACAGCCAACAGAGCAGCTGTGTCACTGCTTATGGAGGCAGCAGACCAGAAATACAGTAAACTTGTTTTTTCATCTTTGAGGAGCATGTTGCCATTAAGAAGCTGAAACAGTTAAATCTAATTTACACTGATGGATTATTAAGATAAACAAGGACACTTTAACAGCCTCATGTTATTGCAAGAATTTGTGAAGCAGAACACATCACCTCAGATTCTCACATCAGAACAGTGAGACAGGGTGAGAGCAGAGCAACGCTGGCAGCTTCAGTGCTAACAATTAAAACTAACAAGTGGCTTCTAGGTTTATACGTAAATTGAGATCATGTTTAGGTTAAAATCAGAACTGGTGAAGAGCTTTGCCACTTTGAAGATGTCGTTTTGGGGCATTTCCTGAAAAGACTGACACTGTCTAACACAAAACGCTAGATGTGGCTTAGTAAAGAGTAACTATGGGTTATAATAAGCTGTGTGCACAAATTACATATGGGGTCATGTTTTATGGGAACACAGTCTCCATTTCCACTGTAGTCTAACAGTCTGATCCTCTGTCATAGCCTGGAGAAACCAGTGTGTGGAACAGCCTGTGTTTCACGCTGTCTATGTCAATGCTTCACTGATATGTCAGTGTTCGATGTCATCAGCAAGCTCAGCTGAAATTCGTACAACACACAACATTGAAGCATAACAAAAACAAAGAGGCAGTGCCTCGGGATGACTTATGGGAAGAGGTTAAAGGCAGGTGAACGTACAGGTGTGTGTCTTGACATTTCCTGATTCTATACTGTGTTAGAAAAACACACTGAACAAATCTGAAAGAAGAACACAGATTCGTTGTCTCAGAATGTCTCACTGGAGTGTAATTTTTTTGTGTTTTTTTTTTTTATCTACTGCATAATGTTTGATATATTTAGTTATATAGTGTTTCAGTTTTAATATATACAACATGAAACCTTCCTCTTTTCCAGGACAGAACAGGAAGACAGCCATGAACTGTGACCCATTCAGTCTCTATTAATACAAATCCTCTGGCAAACCTTCCTACATGTCAGTCATTCTGCCACAACAAATGATGATTTTCTGTGACATCCACGGATCAGGCCGTCCCCAGCACCTCGGCAGCTGATACCGGGGCCACCGGCGGCTCCACCCC
>NW_018127888.1:435901-438413 GCF_001952655.1 Monopterus albus | reverse complement strand
GGTCACCCCGTTAGCGAGCTTAGAGCACTTCAGGCCCCCATCGAACACTTAGAACAATGTCAGCGCATCGCCCTAGAACAAACCCACATCACCACTCAGCAGGTCTATAAGCTCACAGAACACCTGTGTAGACCAATGTCGGAGACAAGCCCATGCACCCCTCGGGAGAACTGCGTTCCAGACCCTGAACCATTCTCGGGTGACCATACGTATGACACATATCGACTGGACCACTGGGACCATGCTGTCGTGGAGCCCGCACTGTGCTGCTTGTTGCCTCCGATCCGCTGTTCCTCCCACCCTCTCCACCACCTCAGACCCCACTCCCAAACCAACGGATCTCTCTGGGGTACCCTCGGTCTACCATGACCTTGGGGAGGTTTTTCAGAAAGACTTGGCGCTGTCCTTACCTCCTCACCGGCCGTATGACTGCTCCATCGACCTCCTCCCTGGGGCTCCCCTACCCTCCAGTAGGCTGTACAACCTGTCCAGACCTGAGAGAGACTCCATGGAGCAGTACATCAAGCAGTCGCTACAGGCGGGTCTTATTCGACCGTCTTCATCCCCGTTCAGGGCGGGGTTCTTTTTTGTGGGTAAGAAGGACGGGTCACTCAGGTCACCAAATTGGACTTGCGTAACACTTACCATCTCATGCGCATTTGTGAGGGGGACGAATGGAAAATGGCTTTCAAAACCCCGCTTGGCCACTTCGAGTACCTCGTTATGCTGTTCAGCCTCACCAATGCACGGGCGGTCTTCCAAAACCTTGTTAATGACATACTACGGGATTTCCTGAATAGATTCATGTTTGTTTACCTTGACTATACCCTGATCTACTCCCCCACCATCACGCCTCATCAGCAGCATGTCCGTCTTGTTCTGCAGCGACTGCTTGAAAACAGGTTGTACATCAAGGCTGAGAAGTGCGAGCTCCACGCACGCACGGTGAGCTTCCTGGGGTTCGTAATCGAGCAGGGGAGAATGAGGGCAGACCCGGGGAAAATACGAGCAGTCACTGAATGGCCAGTGCCCAAAACACACAAAGACTTGCAGCGGTTCCTGGGCTTTGCCAATTTCTGCCGTAGATTCATCAGAAACTATAACTCCCTCGCAGCCCCCATTACCAGACTGACATCCACCAAGGTCCAATTCCACTGGACTGATGAGGCTGAACGTGCCTTTCAGTCCCTCAAGAACAAGTGCACCTCAGCCCCTGTTCTCATCCAACCAGACCCTGCTCGTCAGTTTATCGTGGAGGTGGATGCTTCTGACATCGGGGTGGGGCCAGTGTTAAGCCAGAGAGCGGAGGTGGACAACAAGGTCCATCCCTGTGCCTTCTTTTCTCGGCACCTCTGCTTGGCTGAGAGACGCTATGACGTCGGCAACCAGGAACTGCTAGCCATTAAGTTGGCCCTAGAAGAGTGGAGACACTGGCTGGAGGGAGCTGAAACCCCTTTCATCATTTGGACCGACCATAAGAACCTGTCATACCTGCAAACCACCAAAAGACTAAACGCTCAGCAGGCCAGGTGGGCAAAAAGGTGCAAATGCAAAAAAAAAAAAAGTCACAAACGCCCAGTCACGCTATCCAGACCCAGGGGGTGGGCTGCCTGGGCGGACCTTCATCCCAGACTCCGTAAGGACGGCAGTGCTGGAGTGGGCCCACACCTTGCGTTTCGCCTGTCACCCCGGGACCACGCGCACGCTGTCCATACTGAGACACTGTTTTTGGTGGCCCACCATGGACCAAGACGTCCGCCAGTTTGTCAAGGCCTGTTCCGTTTGTGCCCGCTCAAAGAGCTCCCATCAACTGCCCGCCGGTCTATTGCGCCCCTTTCCCATACCCGGTCGCCCCTGGTCCCATATTGCCATCGATTTCATTACGGGTCTTCCCCCTTCACAGGGCCATATGGCCATTCTGTCCATCATAGATCGATTCTCCAAGGCGGCCTACTTTGTTGCACTCCCTAAGCTACCCAGTGCCAGAGAAACCGCAGACCTCTTGGTTGCACATGTCTTTCGCTTGCATGGTATACCGCAAGACATCGTCTCAGACAGGGGGCCACCTTCCACATCTCAAGTGTGGAAGGCATTCTGTACGGCCCTAGGGGCTACTTTCAGCCTGTCCTCCGGTTTTCACCCCCAGACCAACGGACAGGTTGAGCCCCTTTATCAGGAACTTGAAGAAGCGCTCCGCTGTGTCACCTCCGCGGAACCCACGGCCTGGTCCACGCATTTGGCATGGATCGAGTACGTGCACAACACCCTGGTGAGTTCGGCTTCTGGCCTGTCACCCTTCGAGGCATCACTGGGGTATCAACCCCCACTCCTGCCCTCAGAGCACTCTGACATTGCTGTCCCCTCAGTACAGGCGCACCTACATCATTGTCGGCACATCTGGTGACGCACGCGTGCTGCTCTGGGGCGCACAGCTGACCATAACCGACGGCTGGCTGACAGCCATCGCTGACCAGCCCCGTCCTACTCCCCAGGGCAGAAAGTATGGCTGTGC
>NW_018127888.1:403550-435754 GCF_001952655.1 Monopterus albus | reverse complement strand
CTGCTGACCAGGCCCGTCCTACTCCCCAGGTCAGAAAGTATGGCTGTCCGCGGCGCATGTTCCCCTGAAGGGGGTTTCCCAGAAGCTGGCACCCAAGTATCTCGGTTCGTTTGAAGTAGACACCGTTCTGCACCCCACGGCGGTGCGCCTGCGCCTGCCCCGCTCCATGTGCATTCACTGCACTTTTCATGTGTCTCAGCTCAAGCTGGTATGTGTCAGCCCTCTCTCTCCCACAGATGCTCCTCCTCCTCCTCCTCCTCCACCTGTGCCGACTCTGTCCGCCGGCTACTGGACGTTCACTGCCGGGGCCGGGGTCTGCAATACCTTGCTGACTGGGAGGGTTACGGCCCAGAGGAGCAGTCCTGGGTGCCCCGCTCATTCATCCTGGACCTGTCCCTCATTCATGACTTCCATGCCTCGCACCCTGGCAGGCCCGGTGGCTCCCATGGGGTGGGGGGTACTGTTACATCCACAGATCATGCAGCTGATACCAGGGCTACCGGTGACTCCCGGCGGCGAGGCACACCTGCGCTCAATTAGCAGAACCATACTTAAGCACAGCGCTGGTGTGTCCTCGTCGCCTGAGTGAGCTTCTCTGTCTTGTTTACGTTTTTTTACCAAGGAGTATCTTATGTTATTTTGAACTGATTACCGAAGAGTATCTTACGTTTTTTCTGAACTGATTACCGAGGAGCATCTTATCTTTTATTTTTCTGAACTGATTATGGAAGAGGGCTTTAGCTTCTTGTTTGAACTGTTACCTGGTGCCACCTATATCTCCGTGCGCCTTGCCGCCGATCGAAGGTCGTTGTTTGGGGTCCGTGTCAAGTGCCTGGGCCAGAGAAGTGCGGACGCTTGCTCCTGCCTGCATACCTCGGCGCTGGGATCCAAGCATGCTCTCCTGCCCGGAGCCAGCATTTCCCTATACGCAGGTCACCTGTGCTGTGCTCTACATTATGACACCCTCGTCTGCCTGTTGTCCCCTCTCACAATCTCCTTCTTTGTTCTATACGCAGTGCCAAACCTCTCCTCTGACCCCAGGCGGCTCCTCCAGTCGTCCAGTCATTTCAGCGGCCCCAACCGCCCGAGACCCACACCAGCAACTCTGCGTCTGATCCTCGCCACCTGCTTTTCTTTCCATACTCTGTCGAATAAATATCTTTCTCTGACCTGGGTTTGAGTCCTGCCTATTCCTGAGCCCAGTCGCTCTGTTGGTGTGCGGCTTGTCGTAACATTTTCCCTCTGTCTGATGATTGCTAGAGTTAGAAACTTCAGTGCAGATTGTTCTTCCACCAAAATGGTAGTAAAATCAGGTTCCATCAGTACTCGCCACATGTATATTGATGATCTTCCATCACCGACACTTCATAAATTCATGGTGCTTCACATCACACATGCACCCAGATGGTGACACTTTAGAGCTGCTTTCGGTGTAAGAACAGGCCTGGTTTTATGAGAAGAGTTATCAAACAGTGTAATGGCCTGTTAGAATCCATCTGTATCCACAAACAGCAACAGGAAATCCCCCAAACAATAGTGCTCTCGCATTGCTAACTTGACCGCACTTTGATAAATAGCATACAGACGCACACCTCATTAGCATAAAAAAAGGTGTTTTACCTGCATATCAAGATCCACATAGATAGAGTCAGGATGAAAGGGATCAGGAGACAGGTGCCCCAGAGTAGAAGCGGGAGAAAGAGAAAAACAAAATTAAAACACAGATTTTACACACGTGCAGATCAACTTAATGTCACTGCAGCAAATAAAACAAGTTTTGTGTGTGGACCCTAGAAAAATACCAACAGTTCTAAAATGACTGCGTGATTATAATTTACACCGTCTCCTCCGACAATCTGATGTTAGTGTCAAGGTCAATGCCATTTTTTTTTATAAAGCACATTTAAAATCAACATCTGTTGACTGAAGTCCTGTATGATACAATACAAATAAAGAATGCTGATTTCTAAAACACCACACTCTCAAACTGTACTAAAAGCCAAAGAATAAAAATAAGTCTTAAGGCTGACTTTAGACTGTCAGTTTTAACTCTCTCCGTCAGCACACTGCCTTCCTACATCACGCACAGCTGATGTTTCAAGGTGTGTTTTTTAACTTTCAGAGCTGCAAAGGGATCTAACTATTCTCTGAGCTCATCATTAAATTAAGTAACAACATGCACACTGTAACACTGGTGAGTAATAATTCTCACTAGTCCCCAAAACATAGGAGCAGCATTTATTTTACCATGGACCAGAGGGTTAAAGCTTATGGCATAAGTATCAACATGGAGAAAAGATACAGAAGTGTTTATCAATAGGGACTTAGAAAGTGGATAAACCTTCAACACTGATACCCTCTCAAAGGAAATTTATCTGTAAAATCAGCATTTAGCCACAAATTAGATATCTTATAAAACTAGCAACGTTTCTGCTTCATCTCAGCCAATCTAGCTGCTGAAAACTCATCCACTCAAGTGTCCTTCGCAATGAACTAATTAGGTTATGTCTCATGTAGAAACAGAGGTCGACAGGACCTGGTCCATGCCAGACTGAGATAATGTGTCCAAGCTCTGCCTGGCAAGGGAGCATGCAAAAGGCTGGCCTGAGGTCAGGTCTGAGATGAGGTGAAGAAGGCTTAGTCATCTTAACATACTGGACAGCTTAATACTTAATTAATGCTTAGTGGGATGCGGAAAAGAGGTCAACATAAAGCAGGACTCTGCATGAATTTAATTGCAATCTAAAAAGTTATATGTTAATATGATAATGGAGTTGTACAAGGTCTACAAAAAAGTCACAATTAATCTCTTTAGATGTTAATTTGTTGCGTAAAGAACAACCAAAATGGATTGTGACCTGGGAAGATGCTGAGTATCACTTATCACTTTCAACCAAAAGATTAAAAACTTCAGAGAAAATGTCTCATACAAGTAGACCGAAACTCACGGAAAAAAAGGAGTGTGAGAGGAACATTGAGAGTACATTATTAACCAAAACCAAAAATACTCAGAACCTGTGAACAAACACTCTTTTGAAACTTGTAATGCAGGTAATGTGAGGCAGCACTTTTATAGTAATGTGTATTTCTTTTCACATTTGCTCTCATTCATTATATAAATGAGTAACAAATTAAAGGAAAAACCTGAATCAGTGAGTGGTGTCCTCCAGGGTGACTATACGACCCATATAGGCCCCAACCTTCTGTTAGAAGCTATAGGAGCATTTCCTAAAACTGGTGCAGGTGTAAATGGCAACAACTCCACAAACCAAACCAATATATGCTGTGATGGCAGTCATCATTATGGAAACAGTCACCCTGTGGTTATAATCATGAAGCTGTTGCAATTTCATTTGGTGCATGCACACAAATAGTTAGGATAATGCACAAACACTACTTGCTCAGTTTTAGGAACAACATACAACAACGTAGGTTTGGGTTAAAATCACTGTCACTGTAACAAACTAAACAACTGCAGTCATAGATAAAACCACAATGTTTCACAGTAGGATTGAAAACAGCTCTCCTGTGGACAAGTCCTGTGTTTTCTAACTTTTCTGATCCACCCATCCATACCAACCTCCAACCCCCAATTGCCTCTGTGCCATAAATAAAGCTGCCTTGCATTGCTTTGCATCCTAATGAAGATTTTGTGACTCTACATACTACAGTATGTCACCCAACTTCATCCTTTGCCCGTATCATAATTACTATAGTCGTTAGATGCACAACACCACTGCACCACTGCTGGTTGTAATAACCTGCTGGCACAAACATATGGAGTCGTCTTTTTTACAGAAGTAGTCTCATTTGTTTCTTTTTCTCAAACTCCCCACTGAGTCATTGCAGCTCTGTAATCACTTCATTCATTCTACATTCATGACACACAGTCATTATACTGCACATTCTACTACCCCCACAAGCCATCAGGTAGTTTGTCAAGGCATTCACAAACTGACTCATAGCATTTCCACACCTGTTACAGCTCTTGTTATGTTTAGTTAACACTGCTGGGTACAAGTTTAGGAAAGATGAATAATGGGAAGACATGTCTTCTTCATTTGTGTTTGTATTGTAACGACAAACTAATTCTGCACTCCTCATCTTCTGCCATCACACTTCGAATTAATTTGATCAAAGCTGAGATTTTGATTAATACCAGTTGCAGCACTCATTAGATATTTTTGACCACAGCTCACATCAGTCTATCCCAGATATACAGGGTGTTACTGCTACCTAAGACTTCAAAAGAACATGCTTCATACACAATTATCCATCATCTCATAACACAAGGCCACACAATTCAGCTTGACTTCTTCTTATCAACACTTAAAGGAGATGAAACACAGTGAATTCAAAAATACTATCATGTTTTATCTGTCAAAAGATAAAAGGCTCATTCCCTTTTCACTGGTAGACAAGTGGGGAAGTGAACAATTTTAGGAAAAGATGAAGTCTTCAGCTCAGCTAATTCTATAATAACTCTGGCAGACAGAAAATTGGTGGGCATGCATTGTCTGAAATTATTACGATAAGTGAGCAATTTGACATTTCCTGAGCTCAGGGCACAAAGAAAATGACAATGTCATCATTTCACAGTTTATATTGCCCTTCCCTTTCCCGGGACGAACAAACGTGCAACGTGTACAGAATAATCAATCAGCATGGCAAAAGCTGTATATTATATAAAACAAGAACATGTCAACTTTCTTGAACCCAACATTTTATCATGTATAAATTATGAAAATTGTTACTTTCACCTTTACCATCAGAAATCATTGTTCTTTTATACATACATCTCTGACAACATGCATCAAACTAGGTTGTAGAATATGAGAGTCAAATCAATAATGACTGTAGAGAGTGAGATTTTTCTTGAAAATAATAATAATACGCTACAGCTTTCCTGTTCACAAGAAGTTGTCAGCAGATGCTACTGTAAATTCATGGCACCTAAGTGGATAAATTGGTCCAAAATCTCCAAAAGTCTGAACGGGTCACTTCTTTGTTTCCTACAGTCTTTGCTTTCTCATCACTCTTGAAACTGACTAAAGTCAACAGACCTACCTACTAGTCAGGCAGTACTTGATGGTTATCATGTATAAGGCTGCAGAATAGGTGTTACAGAAGGCTGTTATGCTCAGATAATGATGGTTAATCACATGAATTTCAATGTGAGCTCAAATAGATCTTATTTACTGTATTCACCACTTTATTGTATTAGTGCTAACAGGACATTTTGTTTTCTCTTGTTAGAGTTGACAGCCTTTTAATTAATTTAATTTGCTGCTCGACGTCAGAGAAATCGTATTATTCTCTGTGTGCTTGGGGTTGTCTGTGTGTGTGGTTAAATGTTAAAATAAAAAAATAATAATTTAACACTGCAGCAAACAACAATCAGTTTGTTAAATATAACTTTGAACCAATCGTTACTTTTCAGCCTCTGCTGTGAACTCATCAAAATGAAAGTTTCTGAAATCACAAAAAGAATATGCCCACTTTTCTGGTATTAGGTATGTAAAGGTGAAGATACAGGCTTCAGCTCAACCAATCACATAATAACTGACCAAGACAAAAAATTGTGAGCCTGAAATATCTGACATTTTGAGCAACATTAGACATGTATCGAGTCCAGTGCACAAAGAAAATGGCAAAGGATTTTTTTTCCTGGTAACATTTTGAGCTTTTCATTGATTTTATGCTATTTGTCCACATGTATTAGCATAAGCTCAATAATGTGTGCCAAAGAAGGGAAAAAGCCAAGAGCAAAAAATAAGTTTCTTGAACCTAAAAGCTGACTTTAAGAAGTATTTTGACAAGAAGGTCCTTAGACAAGTCACGAGATGCTAAATTCTTAGTGCCTAAAGGGGAATAGAGGGTAAATAAATATGTCACCTCACTGGGAAAGTCTCCAAAAGTTTTAATGTCTAAGATTTCTAATTTAGCATAAAGGCTTAGGGACTGCCCCGGAGTGTGTTCAGTGGCTTTTCTTACCTTTCACGCTTGGAAATCTTGAGATTGGACACTCGGTGAAAATTGTGCTATTTTTGGTTTTGAAAGTTCAAGTTAAAAGTGAGTCTGTGTTCAATTTTTAAATGCCAACTGACTAGAAGCCACTAAGACCCGAGGTCGTGGAACTACAGTCTAGGGGGATCTAGTATAATGTTAAAATGTTATTTGTTGATAAAAAAAATTGGCCAACTTTGCCTGGTAACTGTCCTGTTTAAATGTATGTGTAGTCATTGTGTTATAGTGTAGGTATTATAAGTAAGCATGTTTTAAATCATATCTGCTTCTTATATCAAATCAAAGAGCAGACATTAGGTTACTTTAAGTTTACCTCAGAAATTTGGCACGACTTCACTTGATTATAACATCCATGTGCTATCTATCTTCTACTTAAGTTCTACTTTAAAGTCATTGTAAATGTCTTCAACAATGACACAAATGTCTATGCATCAAGAAAAGCCCATGCTAGTGCAAATTTTAAAGAGGACTTTTCTGACATTGTCTTCATTATATGACAGTACAGAGGAGGACGTGGAGGGCTCAGTTTTAATCTATGGGCCATATAAATTGTAAACAATGCACATTTCACAAGATACCAGCTGACATTTTGTTCTAAAACTGTCATTTACAGCAAATTAAAGCATTTCGTTATTAATGTGAAAGGTCAGCTCACTTTTAGCTGCACAAATTTCAGTGCTGTTGTTCTTGTTGTGTTGGAGATTCTGAGCATATGCAACACATAGGTCCTGTCATACACATAAGGTCAGTACCGTATTAAAATCACCCTGAGGACATCAAATTGTTTTGTTTGGAAGCTAGATGTTTTTCATCTCCAGTACTGTATTTGAGCAAGGCAGGCTGTTTTAGCTTAGTTTTTTTGGAAACACTTGACTGTACTCTTGTCCAAGTGACTCCTCTCCCTTTACAGGTTAAAGCTGCATAACAGCTGCCAAGAATGTTTTAATGGCTCTTATCAGACTCACATCACAGCTCTGAGATCAGACGCTGCTTGTCCACTGAAACTGAAAAAGGGATGTGCTGGGCTCAGTGCTGAGATTGATAGCTGTCTCTGAGCCTGGATGGGTTGACATTAAGTAAAGATGTGTTTAAAAGAAGTCGCACCCAAGGATCACACACCGTTGTAATCATTCAAGGCAGTGTATACTATACATGTCCTTGCATATGGATGAAACAATGTTTCACCTTGCAGGAAATGAAAGGAATGACAAGGGAAGCAGGTATTAGAATACTTAAGATACAGATGCCTGTAATGAGGATAAAAAGTAGGCGAATCCCAGTTCCCTTAATTTATCTTTCCCCGCTCAACCAGGAAGCTATTCCAGTCTGCCACAATGAAGGACGTCCCAAACCTCTTATTTCTACTCTGAGGAGTGAGGAGCAAGGAGGCTGCCTGGAGGAGCTATAACCCAGGATACTAAGTGCATCCTTCGAGGATGTCTGTTACAGACAAGCGGCAACCTCCTAGGCTGAAAAATGAAACCAAAACCTGCAGTTCCTCGAACAGCCACTGCAAAAGGGAATCAATCCCCATAGACTCCCATGTTAAAATGCCCCTGATACAAAAAATGTTCTCATCAAATTTCCCCTTCCATGAGAACAGTAAGACAGGGGGTGATTGCAGGGACTGTCCTGCAATCTTTTAGTCACTTTTAGTGACTAAAAGTTACACATAATTAAGGGCGTGGCGACTTTGAGTGTTAGGCAGGAGGGTCACGTGTGGACACAAAATAGAACATTACTCGCCATTTGTAGCCAAAACTCATGAGAACAATATTTCCAGTAAATATGCTGCTGCTGCTGCTGCTGTGGATCTGCTAAATAAAATGCATGTAACAGTGAATACTGTTTAATATGCCTGACTTGTGTCAGAGCATTACTCTGCTCTGTTAACTCTGAAGTGGTCTCACCACAGGGTAAATGGTTTAGTTTTATGGTCCTGAACCAGGACCTAAAGCAAAATTACACTCAATAACAGCTCACTCTCTGGTCAGCTTCAGTGTCATTAATCACCAGTGTGAGCAGAAAACAAAAGATTAAATTTTAATTAGATATATTTCAGTGAAACATGATTACAGCATTTTTGATTTCACCCTAAACATTGCTGATTAGATTTTTAGAAGAAAAAAAAAGAAGTGTTTTTTGGGGTAAGGGATGAAGGGCACCACAAGTTTATGTTTACACAGTACATCAGTTCTACTCACAGATTATAGTCACAGTGATTTACTTAACCACAATTTATTCAGAAACCATTCAACAAGCACCACATAAACTTTCTAGGAAAAATATACTGTCACTAGATTGGGATGTAAATGAAGCCATGTATTCCTGCTTAAAATTACTGAAAAACAATTCCCCTCTATAAGTGAGCAATAAAATCATTAGAGCAGCTTGGTTTATGTATAGGAGCGCTTGTGGTTAATAAGGGAGAAACACTGGTTAGTGACAGTTCATGGACATTTTACTCATGTGTTCAGGTAATTGGAGTCAGCCTGTTCTACCCTAATGACATGTAGATACATATGAACATGAAATGGATGTATACAAAACTAATAAGATCCATCTGGACGCTCAGATAGATCCTTGGTGAATAGGAGCCAGTTAGGTACAGAGTTACAACTACCACAGGTGCAGTGAACACACAGTGACTGATGCTTGTTTTTACTGTAGAAGTCTTTAAGTGGTTTCTGGGCTCAGATTTTTCTCAGCCAACCTGACCACTGAAGCAGAAACAGCCAACTGTGACTCCTCTGTGTCATTACTGAGATTAAAGACTGGCCAGTGACAGTATATACAGTATGTTGTTGTTACTGCTCAGTTACAGCATGCTCCTTCCAGACTGGCATGATCAGAAGCTTTTCCATAAATGTTCAACAAAAGTGAAACATCCCTGTCTCTCCAGTGACCCCTGTCGTTGTTGTTGCTCTCCTCCATATTTATTTTTAACTGGTGTGTGAGGGGCCAACACTGAATGATGGCGACAGACAACATGCACATGTGCAGAAGGGTGTGACACTGGAAAAAAAAAACAAATATATGAATTACAATGTGACCTTTCTGATAGTAAAATATTGATGTGTGTTGGATATGGGCCCACATATGGAAGTAAAACATAATAATAATAATAATCTGGCCTAGTTTGTTCACATATCTGTGAAAAGACTGGATATGAGTCATATGGAAGTAAAAAAAAAGATCTGATTTGAGTCACTTCGGCATGTAATTCCTTTGCATTTAATCAATCACAAATACCACCTTGAGTAAAAATTCACTTGCTCCCATTTGGTGTGTAATCAAACTGAGTACTCACACAGAGAAAGAGAGGCAGACTACAGGAGGTTGTTGATCTCCACTGACAGAGTAAATGTGGAGCGAATTACCTGTGAACGTTCTATTGTGAGGATTCAGCAGTAAGTCCAATCACAAGCTAGAGTACTTTAATTATATAATGTAAGGTCTATGTAAGCATTTTATTATATATATATATATATACAGTGGGTACGGAAAGTATTCAGACCCCCTTTAAATTTTTCACTCTTTGTTATATTGCAGCCATATGCTAAAATCATTTAAGTTCATTTTTTTCCTCATTAATGTACACACAGCACCCCATATTGACAGAAAAACACAATTTTTGACATTTTTGCAGATTCATTAAAAAAGAAAAACTGAAATATCACATGGTCATAAGTATTCAGACCCTTTGCTGTGACACTCATATATTTAACTTAGGTGCTGTCCATTTCTTCTGATCATCCCTGAGATGGTTCTACACCTTCATTTGAGTCCAACTGTGTTTGATTATACTGATTGGATGTGATTAGGAAAGCCACACACCTGCCCATATAAGACCCTACAGCTCACAGTGCATGTCAGAGCAAATGAGAATCATGAGGTCAAAGGAACTGCCTGAAGAGCTCAGAGACAGAATTGTGGCAAGGCACAGATCTGGCCAAGGTTACAAAAAAAAAATGTCTGCTGCACTTAAGGTTCCTAAGAGCACAGGGGCCTCCATAATCCTTAAATGGAAGACGTTTGGGACGACCAGAACCCTTCCTAGAGCTGGCCGTCCGGCCAAACTGAGCTATCAGGGGAGAAGAGCCTTGGTGAGAGAGGTACAGAAGAACCCAAAGATGACTGTGGCTGAGCTCCAGAGATGCAGTCGGGAGATGGGAGAAAGTTGTAAAAAGTCAACCATCACTGCAGCCCTCCACCAGTCGGGGCTTTAGGGCAGAGTGCCCCGACGGAAGCCTCTCCTCAGTGCAAGACACATGAAAGCCCGCATGGAGTTTGCTAAAAAACACCTGAAGAACTCCAAGATGGTGAGAAATAAGATTCTCTGGTCTGATGAGACCAAGATAGAACTTTTTGGCCTTAATTCTAAGCGGTACGTGTGGAGAAATCCAGGCACTGCTCATCACCTGTCCAATACAGTCCCAACAGTGAAGCATGGTGGTGGCAGCATCATGCTATAGGGGTGTTTTTCAGCTGCAGGGACAGGACGACTGGTTGCAATCGAGGGAAGGATGAATGCGGCCAAGTACAGGGATATCCTGGACGAAAACCTTCTCCAGAGTGCTCAGGACCTCAGACTGGGCCGAAGGTTCACCTTCCAACAAGACAATGACCCTAAGCACACAGCTAAAATAACGAAGGAGTGGCTTCACAACAACTCCGTGACTGTTCTTGAATGGCCCAGCCAGAGCCCTGACTTAAACCCAATTGAGCATCTCTGGAGAGACCTGAAAATGGCTGTCCACCAACGTTTACCATCCAACCTGACAGAACTGGAGAGGATCTGCAAGGAGGAATGGCAGAGGATCCCCAAATGCAGGTGTGAAAAACTTGTTGCATCATTCCCAAAAAGACTCATGGCTGTATTAGCTCAAAAGGGTGCTTCTACTAAATACTGAGCAAAGGGTCTGAATACTTATGACCATGTGATATTTCAGTTTTTCTTTTTTAATAAATCTGCAAAAATGTCAAAAATTCTGTGTTTTTCTGTCAATATGGGGTGCTGTGTGTACATTAAATATGTATATATGTATACATACACACACACACACACACACACACACACACACACACATATATACACACACACACAAACACACCCCAACTACAGAATGGAGCAACCATCAGCCACCTCCTCTACATGGATGACATCAAGCTGTATGCCAGGAGTGAACGAGACATCGACTCACTGATCCACACCACTAGGATCTACAGCCAGGACATCGAAATGTCATTCAGACTGGTTAAGTGTGGTCGAATGGCAACAAGGAGAGGAAAGGTAGTCAGAACTGAGGGGACTGTACAACCAGAAGGCAACATAGCAGATGTTGAGGACAGCTACAAGTACCCTGGGATCCCACAGGCAAATGTGAACCATGAAGAGGTTACCTGCAGAGAGTAAGGCAAGTCATGAGAAGTCTGTGGAATGGAAAGAACAAAGTCTGGGCGATTAACAGGTATGCCCTGCCGGTCATCAGGTACCCTGCTGGCATAATAAGCTGGCCAAAGGAGGAGATAGAGGCCACTGACATCAAGACAAGGAAGCTCCTTACAATGCACGGTGGGTTTCACCCAAAGTCCAGCATCCTGAGACTGTACACTAAGCGGAAGGAAGGAGGCCGAGGATTAGTGAGTGTTAGAGCCACTATCCAGGATGAAACAACAAAGATCCATGAATACATCAGGAAGATGGCTCCGAGTGATGACATGCTTAGTGAATACCTCAGGCAACAGAAACCAGAGGAACTAGGGAAGGAAGACAAGGAACCGTCATGGAAGGACAAACCGTCAAATAGAAGTGGCTGATATCGAATAATCCTACCAGTGGCTGGACAAAGCTGGACTGAAAGACAGCACAGAGGCACTAATCATGGCAGCACAAGAACAAGCTCCAAGTACAAGATCAATAGAGGCAGGGGTCTACATACCAGACAGGACCCCAGGTCATCAGGCACATAACAGCGGGGTGCAAGATGCTAGCAGGCAGGGCATACATGGAACGCCAAAACCAAGTGGCTGGCATAGTGTACAGAAACATCTGCGCTGAGTACAGGCTGGAAGTCCCAAAGTCAAAATGGGATACACCTCCAAAGGTGGTTGAGAATGACCAAGCTAAGATCCTGTGGGACTTCCATATACAAACAGACAAACTGGTAATGGCCGTGACCCCCAAACGGGGAGAGTGGCTCCAACAGATCCCAGGAACAACATCTGAGATCTCTGTCCAGAAAAGTGCAGTGCTAGGAACAGCTAAGATACTGCACAGGACCCTGAAGCTCCCAGGCCTCTGGTAAAGGACCCAAGCTTGAAGGAAGGAATACAAGACCGCCCCAAAGTGGGGGGTGAGTGGGGAATTTTATATATATATTTACAGGGACAGTTTTTTGGTTCTGGGAGCTCTTTAACAGGACACAATACACTTATATATATGTGTGTGTGTGGTTTTACTGCTGTAAAGGTGCAATTGTGGCCACAGCAATAAATTACAAAGGTGTTGCAATGAGAATTTATCCTGGAAAATATATCCTAACGTGAAGATCTGGATACAACACTATATTTAAACACAGATGTCATAACAAATTGTATTTTTGTCCATCCCCCTCTTTCTGTTCTTGGTCCCACAGCACTGATACACAGTAGAAGTCTGTGGGGATCTTATCTTTTCCAAAAAATAAATAAATAAACAACCTACATATTACTCAAATGGAATTAGATCCTATTTGACCTGACATAAAATATTATCTCTTGCAAAGGGAATGTGTGTGTGGGTATCTTAAAATATCAATGTTGGGAGACACACTGAGGTCTCATCTATGTGCACAAACGAACTGCTTCTGTATTCTATTCATTTGGTCACCTAAAAACATTCACAGTAAACAGCCATAAACATAATACATCACACTAGCTGCTCCACACACTCTTGGAGGCATGTGGAGCAGGCTCATAATTAAATTCATCAAAGGCCAAATGTATTTTCTGATTGTCTCATTTTTCAAAATGGCTGAGGGGTGTGCAACAACTAAACAAGAGATCTGTGTCCCACTTGGCTCCAGTGCAGCACCGAAATAAATTAATTAGTCCTTCATGACTGTGCAATTCATTAGTTAAATTTTGCAAGGTATACTTTTCCCCTTTCTAATAAAGACATTTCCTTACAATTATTCTTCACTGAACATTTTCTTTCTTTTAGTGTGAAGCAGCTTAGGAGATACAGTGGTGTGAAAAAGTGTTTGCCCCCTTACTGATTTCTTATCTTTTTGCATGTTTGTCACACTGTAATGTTTCAGATCGTCAAACAAATTTATATATTAGTCAAAGATAACACAAGTAAACACATCATGCAGTTTTTAAATGAAGGTTTTTATTATTAAGGGAAAACAAAATCCAAAACTATAGAGCCCTGTGTGAACAAGTGTTTGCCCCCCTGTCAAAACACTGGTTTATCGCACCTGAGTTCAATTTCTCTTGCCACACCTGTTCGCAATCAAGAAATCACTTAAATAGGACCTGCCTGACAAAGTGAAGTAGACCAAAAGATCCTCAAAAGCTAGACATCATGCCGAGATCCAAAGAAATTCAAAAACAAATGAGAAAGAGAATAATGGAGCTCTATCAGTCCGGAAAAGGTTATAAAGCCATTTCTAAAGCTTGGGGACTGCAGATTTTGGTACACAGCAGAATTCATGGTTCCATTTATCACAGCAAGTCTTCCAGGGCCTGAAGCAGCAAAACAGCCCCAGACCATCACACTACCACCACCATATTTTACTGTTGGTATGATGTTCTTTTTCTGAAATGCGGTGTTACTTTTACGCCACACATAATGGGACACACACCTTCCAAAAAGTTCAACTTTTGTCTCGTCTGTCCACAGAGTATTATCCCAAAAGTCTTGGGGATCATCAAGATGTTTTCTGGCAAAACTGAGACGAGCCTTTATGTTCTTTTTGCTCAGCAGTGGTTTTCGTCTTGGAACTCTGCCATGCAAACCATTTTTGCCCAGTCTCTTTCTTATGGTGGAGTCATGAACACTCACCTTAACTGAGGCAAGTGAGGCCTGCAGTTCTTTGGATGTTGTTGTGGGGTCTTTTGTGACCTCTTGGATGAGTTGTCGCTGTGCTCTTGGGGTAATTTTGGTCGGCCGGCCACTCCTGGGAAGGTTCTCCACTGTTCCATGTTTTCGCCATTTGTGGATAATGGCTCTCACTGTGGTTCGCTGCAGTCCCAAAGCTTTAGGGATGGCTTTATAACCTTTTCCGGACTGATAGAGCTCCATTATTCTCTTTCTCATTTGTTTTTGAATTTCTTTGGCTCTTGGCATGATGTCTAGCTTTTGAGGATCTTTTGGTCTACTTCACTTTGTCAGGCAGGTCCTATTTAAGTGATTTCTTGATTGCGAACAGGTGTGGCAGTAATCAGGCCTGGGTGTGGCTAGAGAAATTGAACTCAGGTGCGATAAACCAGTGTTTTGACAGGGGGGCAAACACTTGTTCACACAGGGCTATATAGTTTTGGATTTTGTTTTCCCTTAATAATAAAAACCTTCATTTAAAAACTGCATGATGTGTTTACTTGTGTTATCTTTGACTAATATATAAATTTGTTTGACGATCTGAAACATTACAGTGTGACAAACATGCAAAAAGATAAGAAATCAGTAAGGGGGCAAACACTTTTTCACACCACTGTATATCTCAGGAAGTCAGGAGAGTCTGATACAGCCACCACAGTCTTCACTCTAAAAGCCACTCTATAGAAAACGAGGAGGACAAACACGCTGTTCTTTCTAACTAGCATACAGTACAATAGTGTCACATTGCAAAAGTGGCAGCTTCCATGTGTCTGCTTTATGCTTTTTTCTGTTCTCTCAGTAAAAACAATATATTAATTAATTATTAATCTATTACTATTGCATTTACTGCCAAAGAAAGCAGGTACTAACATCACACAGAGGAATTTGGCTGTAGAAATATGCGATTAATTCTATCTAAGACACACTGATATTACTGTAACTCTCCACGCTCCTATTGGATGTCTGAAGACAGACTTTAAGCCACTAAAGGCATCCACAGATATTCAACAGCCAAAACTCACACAAAGTCACAAGGCTCAAAAATAAAATCCTATTTTTCTGAAACAGCTGAAACAATACAACAGACCTAACATGGGTCAGGGACAGTTGGTTTGATGCACAGCTTCACAGCTTCTGGCATTGTAACTTTAGGCATCTAAAATATGTGTGTGTGTGTGTGTGTGTGTGTGTGCTATGAATTTATATTGTCTCTATAGTAGGGACTGTAGGCACAAATAGCATGTGAAGAATCATTTTTTTCTTCTTTATCTTAACCTAAATTGCAAGGTACAGTATGTCAAGCTGTTTGCAGATGAAATTAGTCTGATTTAGCAAAAAAAAGCATGATGGATGACTTGAACTTATTTTAATAACTATAAAACCTTATACACAGACTGAGTCCAAACCCCCACATTTTTTATCCAGATACATTTTCCCTTCCCTGCCAAACCACAGTTACCGTTTGAGGAATCGGCAGCCAAACTTTCCAATAGGAGAAAGGCCAAAGCACAAAGTGGCGCACGAGGAGCTAAACCTCCAGAGAAAACATGAAAGCCTGAGCTAAAACAGAACAATGAGGATATTCAGCAAGCTTTAGTTTCTTTTATGGACTTTATAAAAGACAGTTGGGCTTGCGGTCAGAGCAGGAAGGAGAAGCAGCTGATAAATCCAGGGAGAAATTAGACTGAAAGAGAAAATCTATTTGCACATGAATCATTTGATATAAAGTTTCATGAAATCTTACAATACATAAAAAAAAACCTTGAAAACTTTATGGTTGAAATTATGTGGTTATATATTATTCATGGTTAAGAAAAAAGGTATACTAGGCATTTCCCAGGTTATTTAGCATGATGTATTCTAAGTTGTCTGTGTAGTACAATACTTTTTAGTACGTTTAAATGGGCCGTATTGGGCAGCACAATGATTCATCCATCTTGTAGATGTCCAGAGAAGATGGACTCAGGAACATAGATCTCTGTCAGATCTATTGTATACTCTTATACTGTGTATATAGTACAGGGTGAACATTTTCAAAATGGAATACTATTGACTGTGAGAAGTAGAAAAGGGTTCATGCCTCACTGTGTCATGAATATGATGTGAAGAGAGGTTATCAGTCACCATCTTCGAACTGTGAAGTCTTGATGTTTCAAAAACAGGAAGAGAAAAAGGCAAAACAAAAAAAAAAACTGCATACAGAAAGATCAAATAAAGAAACTCAAAAATAATCTTGTCATTTCTTTATATGAAACAAATAATTTGACTGCTTACCAATTAAATCTGAGTTTCTTTAAAGGTGCATTAAAAAGATTTTATACATCAAGTGAAACAGACAGGATTTGGTGTCTCTCTGCTATCCTACCCACCCCCATGACAATCTGCTGCCTACAGCGCTTCTGTTCTTATTTCTGCTTCTCTAACCTGCTTTGTCAAAATGCGGGCTATAAATTAGCCCCGCCTGCGACCTAGCGAAGGCCATAAGAAGCATTTTTCAAACTGTGAGTAGTCATTTCAAACAGCCAGCTTGTGGGGGAGTGTTAGCAACAGCTGCACACTCTGATTTACACCTGGGTTTTTCACACCACCACATGTGAAAATGTGTACTGTGAATAAGGCCTCTCCAAAACTCAAAGCATAACCACTAAAACACGTAACATCCAGCAGATACATATGGAAACAGAGAAAGTCTGCAGGCAGTAAATGAATAAATGAAGTCAGCACCCAGATGAAAAGACCAGAGTCAGCAGAGGAAGATCAGAGCTCCTTCACAAACAGTTTATATGGAAGCTATCCAACAGCCCACATGGAGACATACTGTAAATAAAAGAACGTCACTCATCATAGCAGAGAAAAACTCGCTGTTGTCACTAATAACATTAATGAGGACTCTGCTCTATTTAAGTGTCCCAGTAAGCCATGACAGATAGCGAGTATGCGTAATACTTCCAACTGGGACACCTAAAATAAAGCAGACATCATTAATGTTATTAATTACACCTGTGGTTTTCATGCTGTTACCTGACAAAATGTCTGCAATAAAAACAGCCCGTTGGTAGTTCACATACTATAACTACTAAATCTCACAACGTAGAGGATTCTCCCACTAGGAAAGAACAAAAATTAGAAAACAATGAATTTGTGTCAACAGTACAGGTTTCAAAACACTCAGGAAAAAAGCTCCACCAATGTTTTATGAGGTAGAATGTAATGTTGTAGTCAAAACCACGTAAAGCAAGACAAAGTTGAGACCAAGACCTTTAAGATGTGGTCTTGAGAGCGATCTCCAGACCAAGGCCAATCTTGTGTGCTACAACACTAGTAAAAAGCTCATTCACCATGTTTGTTATAGGCTTTAAGGCTACACACAGCTTCTCACCTTAAAGGTAGAGGAAACTGGTAAGGATTTTCACGAGAACAAAAACATTTCTGAGAAGAATAATGACTTCTTATCAAATTTATTTGTCTTTGAGCTGGAAGACAGTTGGAAGCTTCAATAATGTTCATAAAAGGACTCAGCCAGAGTGGAAAAATTGCGGAATCTCAATGATCTGAACTCAGGCTGGTAGTTGAGTTATTGCAAACAATTTTTTAGCTCAGTGCACAAAGAAAATGATAAATAATGTATTCACTTCACAGTTAAGACTCGTAATATCCTTCTTCCTTTTGAAGCGAAGGACACAGCCGACACACGGTGATATCAGATGCAGACAGAGTCATTAGACTGATAGAGGCATTTTCATCAAAAAGCATTAGAGCCATACATAACCTTTCTCTACTCCGTAGGCAGGTTATTACAGCTATATCGCAGTCACCCAGACCTAACACAGACCAAAGCACTTTAAACCAAAAAAAAATCTGAATTAACACTTTCTCCAAACCCTTTTACTTTAGCCATAGTCGGTATCTGTCTCCTAAACTGATTAAACAACACTG
Organism: Monopterus albus; assembly: GCF_001952655.1. Lineage (NCBI taxonomy): Eukaryota > Metazoa > Chordata > Actinopteri > Synbranchiformes > Synbranchidae > Monopterus > Monopterus albus. The sequence goes on along the minus strand of NW_018127888.1, from coordinate 417,705 downwards.
ACTAACTCATATAAAGGAGAATTTCCTGTCACTATAATACAAATACTGTCACGACTGGACAAGAGGAAAGTACACACTTTTCTGATTTGCAGCAGGTTTATAAAGAGTAAGAGGGGATGTTATAAATTAGAAAAGAGCATCACGTCTGGTAAATTTATATTCAAGGGAAGCCTATTAACTGAATACAATAAAATATATAAATAAAAATAATACTAAAAAGTTGCCAGTTTTCCAAGGTGAGAGCCAAATTACAACTAAAGGAAAGGAGCAATGTGTAACAAGGTGTTTAAGTAAACGCAGTGTGCTGAGGATCTCCTCTCTGCTTAGAAAAGAGGATTCTAACATCACTCTTAAATATGACATTTCTTTTTTATCTCTGCACTGTCTATACGTGGCTCAATGAATAGATGTTTCACAGGAACTTCTCTCCATCATACCATTTACATTTTCTTTTGCAGAGTTAAACTACATTTAATTCAACTGTGCGCAGTTGCCAGGGACACTGAGAGAGAGACATTTCTGTTGAGTTTACTGTACTGTAGGTATAATGATGAGATTTTTTTCTTCACTCGGTGAGAAGAACTACAAGGAGTTATTATATGTTGATTATTTTAAAAATGCATCAATTAAGATTTTACACACTAGGTGATTTCTAGTTCCCTTATTTTTCATTCCTCAGTCATTGCTCAACTCGGAAGTTGCTCCAGTCCATTATAATGAAGGATGTCCCAAAGTTATTTCCGGTCTAACCAATGATATGCAGGTGCATCCTTCACAGAAGTCTGTTACTGACTGGCATGCCCCTTTATTGGAAATCAGTTTGTGATTGGGCATTTCACATGAAGGATCAGAGGAAAGGACATCTCATGTCAGTTACAGTGGGTATGTCTCATGTCTCTTATAAGGGCCACCATGTCTCTCACTTGTTTCTTTTCCTTGTGTCCTAGTCCCATCCAAGTAAGATGCAAGGAAAACGTGAGGAAAACACATGAGGAAAAAGGTCTCGAGGAAACATTAACGACATGAGACGTCCTTTCTTCAGACCCTTCATCTGAAGTGTCCGACCACCAATCATCAATTCCTCAGAGCTGATATAAGAGACTTTGAACATCCTACATCCTCGGTTGACCAGATCATCTTTCCGGGTCGACCGAAGACCGAGAACGTAGAAACAATCTTCTAAGAGACATGAGATGCACCTAATGTGTTGTCTTGGTTCTTGTCTTCTTACATTTTCTCCTTGCATCTTTTCCTTGTATCGTATGTGGATGGGACTAAGATGCAAGGAGGGAAATGTGGAGGCAATTAGGGGGTTTGGGATTCATCTTTTCTCTGATTTATCAGAGCCTCAGCTATACCAGCCCCATCCTTACCCCAACCACGTTCTGTTGCACAGAGAGAATAGGGAAAAGAAAGAGCAAAAACCAGGGTTGTGGCCACAGCTCAAGAAACACAAACAGGGTTTGCTGTATACATGAATCACACAGCAAAACTGCATAGAGGGCCAAAGGGGAAAAAAATAGTCTTTACAATATCATTCATGCATCAATCATTTTTCTCATTACATGGTCCACTGAGTTAAGCCACTGCAAAGTCCAATCTACAGCACATTCCACTCTCACTGAGTTTAGTTTTCCATGTTAATCAGCAGTGGAGGAGGAGGAGCGGTGATTAGTATTGATTATTAAAAAATGACTTCCTGTTGGACTAGATCAACCACTTCTACACTGTAAGTAAGAAAAACAGCTACACCTTTAGAATGACAAATGAGCTGGAGGAAGAAAAATGACTGGCTCAAGACAGAAGTGCATCATAAAAGTGTGGAGCCATTATCGCAGCTAAAGGATTGTATTTCTTCTTCCTGGACTCCGAACTGCATCTCCCTGTGGGAGACATCGAGACCTGTCACCCACACAGCTAGAGAACAGACTCATGTTGTCTGGCAGACAGCAGACTACGCACCTCTCTCACATTTTTTCTCTTCCAGCTGCTCTCACCTCCATCAGAGCCTCATTTCATCTTCATCTCTCTCAAAGGAGAAACACTCATTTTAGCACCATCACCTGATCTCATTTTCTCCCCTCTGTTCTAATGGTGTTTTTTTTCCAGCCTCTGTCTGGAATACAACTTCCATTACTGAAGTGCTTTTAGTTTGTAATTAGTAAACCAAATATCACAAAGTTTAAGCAATAATATATACACCAGTATGGAAACCATCCAAATATTCATTGGTCTACAGAGATATAACCTTTTAAGCCTTGTCCAGGTTTATAAAGCAATATCAGTGGAACCAAAGATTAACATTTTTCTAATTTTTTTAAACTACTATATGAACTCCAGTCTGTCAGCTATATTAGGTAAGTGTATACTAAAAAAGCAAAATTGCTCTTCAAGTCACATTATAAGATGCAAACCCAAAACAAAAAATACGGTAACTGTTCACATGTGCAGTAAACACTGCATGCCTAGATATTTTGTTTGCATATTGTCATTATGCTAATAAATCTTAAAGGCAATGGGTCAGAGACCACTGAAATGGGACCATTTTCAAATTCCTCAAAAACATAGAATCAGAATCAGTTTATTGGCCAGGTGTGTTGGACGCATGAGGAATTTGACTCAGGTACATCGGCTCTCAATGTGCAAACAGTAAACCAGCATAAGGTTGTGCAATATAACAAAATAGCAGTATTAACATCAACAACCAGTGCAAACAATGCAGAAAAAGCAGTATAAATAGACAGTAAACAATGCAGACAACAAGGGAATGTTCATTGAAATGAGATGAGATTAGATAATTAGGGATAAAACAGAGTACTTAAAACTAGAGACCTGTATGAGTCTGTATAATCTGTACAATACTGTATATATTTACAGGTATTGCACTGACGGTTATTGTCCAGTCATACTGTCGTGGGTTAGGTGTTCAGGATGCTACATTTGTTCTGTTGTCAGAGCTTTTTTCACCAATATATTGAATTTCTACGTAACTGGAACAGTTTTTTCTGTAGGTAACAAGATGGTGAAGGAGTGGCAGTAAAAGCCGTCCACATTTCTGGTCCAAAGCATTAGATCACAGGACATTAGTGGAGTGGTTGTGTCTGCCTGCTTAAAGTGGATCACTGTTTTCTGATAAACCCACTTTGTGACACCCACCACCAAACACTCACAGACTGCTGATTATCATTTATTCCTACATTTTTCTCTTGATGTTCAGTCCAAAATAAAAATGCAGCATGAAACTAGCCAAAGTGGAGTCACTGAATCAGGATTCCTCCTGAGAGGCCTGTACACTTACTGAATGACAAAGGATTTAGGTTCAAGTTAGAGATAAAAGATGAATGAGCATGAATACCCATCTTTATGTTATAGGGCATAACACTGACAATGTTTAAGACTCTTAACACGTAAACTGAAAGAAATATTACTAATAAAAAGTACTTCTGTGTTAGGATGAATACTGAAATTATATCATCCAAGACATGGTACTGCGGTGTTGTAAATTTCTAACTGGCTCTTGTACAAGATTTTTATGAAATCACAGTTGGAAGAGTTTTGGTTTTATCACCAGATTGTGGGTTTTATATCTTGAACTGAATGGCAGTGCCACACTCTTCCAGAATCAGGATATTTAGCAAACAAGCTGCTGGGCTATTGTTTACTAAATAAAACACAGTAATTACAGCTTCCAAAATTATTTTTGTTTAATTTCAAAAACAGAGAACTGTAGAAACTCAAGCACAAAAAAGAATGGAGCCATATGCTTTACCATATATCAGATTATAAACAGGAAGTTGAGTCTGGCCTGTGAAGTTGGTTGGTTTAGTTGTTAGTGTCTCTCTCTCCATTTTATATTTAATGAAAACTATTTTCTTTCTATAACATGACTATTCCAAACAAACATAATATGCCTGAGAGGAACAACAGGGACTATATGGGACTATTCAGACTACAATCCATGATTTTTATGTCAGTGATGGTAAATACATGGACTGTATTTATATACAGGTGGGGAGACCGGGAGTCGAACCACCAACTTGCTGGTCAGGAGACGACTGCCCTACCTCGTGATGTCGACGATGGTAGAAAGATAATCTGGTGACTGAAACACTCGGTAAATATTTAGGTTACACACATTAGCCGTGCTAAACACCCATTCACCTCCACACCCTTAATTTCTTAAGTGGCCTAAACTCAGACCAAATACAGTAGGCAGTGCACAGCAAATCAGTGAAGTTTGGTGGAGACGGACCACAGACACAAGTTACACAAGTTAAACAAGTTACAGTGTAAACTTCAAAAATAAACCAACATGTAAGTGACTGACAACAGACCGTTTTCACAGCAGACACCTTGACTTGTCATAGCAGGAGAAGCACAGATGTCACTGAGTAATGACGGTGCTGCCGTGTTGTGAGTGGGCCAGCGTGTACAGACGTAGTCGGGACCATGAGACAGAAGCAGCTTCATTAATTTTATGATTTACACCTGTGCTTCTCCGACTGTGACACATCAAAATGTCTTCTGTGGGAATAATACAGGAACATATTTCTCCACTTTTAAGTAATTTTCTTTTTCTCTAATCACACTTTGTTTATCTGTCTCATCAAAAACAGCCCGCCTTCACCAAAAGCCTCCTCAGAGTACTACAAAACAAATTGATCAACAACAGCATGAAATGATCCTCTAATCCACAGTACAAACACAGACAGCATGTTCGTGTTGTGTTGACAGTGGGGGCTGTGGCGTGTCTCTGTTAACTTGCATCACATCCACTCCTGAAGCCTCTTCCTGACGCTGGGGCCAAACCCACAACACAGCCAGCGTGACCCTTATCATCACAACAGCAGAGCCTGTCCACATCTGTGGCACAATAATCCGGGCTTCATTTCCTGCTTTGAATGAGTTCAATTAAAGTCTAATTCAGTGTAGAGGACTACAGTACGATCCAACTTGTACATGCATGAACAGTGAACAGCACTCACAACCTCTCTAACAGGAGATACAAAAAGAAAAATAATAAAAACACAGCCAGCTGCTTATGTGCTACTCAAAGAAGTCTGATGTGTCTGTAAATGTAGACTATAGCTACGTATTTCATTTTAAATTGAATAGAAATTTGAGGAGCTGATTATTTAGAAAACTGCCGGCTGACTACGATACAATCTGCTGTTTTCTCTGTGAGATACTGTATTTTACATAATTACACACATTTAACCACAAAGTCATTAAAACCTCTTATGATGTGGCGTCACCTACATTTACAACAGAGACTGTTTCTGCACTGTCTAGTGCTGTAGCAACTACCAGGAAGACAGGCTGGGAACACATAGCTTTGTCATAAGGATTCCAGGCATCCAGATCAAAAAGCAGCCTTTACACTGTCAGCATGAAACTGTTCAGTGTACACTGCAAAAACCAGAACACAGCACCTCACCCGCCACTTCATCCTTCTCCGTCAATGGTATTGATAAGCAGAAAACCAAGGACACACTGTCAGAGTTGCTGACACAATCATAACCAAGAATTACAACGTCCTGAAGTAATATTACAGCCTGAAGTGGAATATTAGTCTGACGGACAGGTATATCTGACTCATCACACCAACCTGCTCCAGCACACAGCCTAATCCACTATGGAGCTTTTTTTTCCTGTCCTTAGCGGACAAAGGGACACCATCAATCACAGTAAGTCACATCAAGCTGCTTTCATCCCCTTTTTAATGCAACAGCATCCTCCCTTTGACACATCATCAGTCTAGTAACAAACAATGCAGAAAAGGTTTCACTAAGTGCAAATTTACAAGATGCAAATACACCGCCTTTTAAACATGAAAACAATTCACTAATATTATGTTCACTTCTCTGTTATTATTCCCAGTCTGGAAGAATACATTTTACTAAAAAACAAAAAAAAAACCTTCTTCCTGTCTGTCTAAATTTTCCGTCATCAAAATCCTCACAGTAGATCAACCTGTACTAAGTTTTGACAATACATAACCACAATCAGTGAATTTACATGACTGAGTATAATGGTTATGACTGCATTTTTGAAATTTCCCGTTTTTGTGTTTGAGCATGTAAACATTTCTTGATTTCGGTGATGTCACCAGTGTGTGAATGTGTGAGCGCGAATGGGTGAATGGTCAAATAGTGCGAAAGTGCCTAGGGTGTGCTGCAGTGCATAGAAAAGCGCCATAGAAGATCATTTACCAATGAAACACACACACGCCAGCCCCTTCATAGTCTCAGGAACTCCAAAAGCAAGTAAAAACCTTTACTCAATCCAACCCTAGTGGCATTATTTTATAAACTAAAAAAGGCCCTGTCATAATACTGTACAATGGTTATATTGCTTTAACAATAGGATGAATAATTTTAGAGAATTTTAGAGAGTGGGTTGTGCATGAAGAGAAGCACACAGTCACCCCATACTTCAGTGCATAAACAACAGTGCAGTCCTAAAGAAGAAGAAGCAGCAGCAGCAGTTTACAACAGCACAGCTGACACTTCGCATTCAGAATAGATGTCCAAACACCACTCAGTACAAGGGGTAAATGAGCCTCTAAAGAAGCCTTTGGCCAAAAATGTACTGTTTAGTATTCATGAAAAGCAAAGTCACTCAGTTTTCTGATGGAGCACAGCCACTGGATTAATCCTTTAATAATGTATAACATACTTTATTGAAAGTTTTTATCCACAGACATGCCTCATTACCATTTTGCCACAGAATTAAAACTAAGGTGAGCAGTTTATAGTCAATAGTTTATGGAGCAGTTTCATTAAAATGTGATTCACAACGTGGAGGTTTATGTGTAATACATTAACTATACTGCACAGCTCCTGCTAATTTCTGCCGATACATTACCGATGCCTGCAAATAAATGATTGCACCATACTAAGGATACCGGTGTTATGTGCGCTGCTTTAAACTGTGGATGTTAAATGCATACACACCACACAAATAATCAGTAACTCACTTCCCCCAAGTCCCCCTTTCTCTTTTGCAGAAGCACGCTGCTGCATTCCCACATTTCACACCAAAATGTTTATGTTTGAGGTTCACTGCCGTTGCTCGGGGCACAAAAAAGAGGACAGGACATAGATCAGGTGAAATCAGAGGGGGATTAAAGGACACACTGGCTTTCTAAAACCGAGTGGAGCGGGTCATTGGAGCTCCCAGCCAGCTTCAACACAACATCTTACAAGGAGCCAGAATGGGGATGCTTGGCTCCTTCTACAGTATAGGATTCGTTGTTGTTTTTAACATATTCACTGTACACATACATTACTTGTAGCCATAAGAAGTTCATGAGACCACACCTTGCGAACATTGGACCGAACTATTCCAGCATTATGTGGATAAAAAGTATTCCTTAAAACATTTACCACAGACCAAATTTTTAAAATGAAAGATACTGTATGCATTTTAATAAGGATGATTACTTTTTTCAGATTGACTGTCCCTTATTGAAATCACATCATTGCATTTGGCATTTGTACCAAAAGACCCTGCACCAAATCACTTCAGTTATTACTTTTATTATAGTTATTTCTGTAGTACAGTGTTGATAATCATCAGCAGACAACATAGGCCACTGTTCTAGTTACCAGCTACATACTGTGCAGTTAGAAGTCTGACTAAATGTTTTTCTCCCTGGATCAGGCCCCTGCTTTAGGTGTCAGCTACAGGAACATGAATCTAAGAAACAGTGCTGTAAAAAATGACTATATGTCACTTGTGGCAGCAGGGTGTTATGACCAACAGTTAGGTGTTATAGTCTGGTGACCTCTACCAAGCGTAGCAATTATGTAACGAGCAAAGGAAGAGGTTTGGAGACATAGTAAACAGGGCCAGAAAGTCGACATTAGGAGGAAGTTGTAATGGAATTGCACACACATGGCAGTTAAGGACCCCAGCAGTTTTCACGCAATGTTGGATACATACCAAACCATCAACATAAAAAGACTGGATTAGCCAAAAAGATCAGAACTGAGCATTAGGGCCTGTAACGTGAACGTAGATTATAACAACGGTACCGTGCTTAAACCTGACATTAACAAATCAATTAATTATGAATCCATGTCACATTCATAAGACTGAAGAATAAAACCTTATTAGGTCAATGGCTTGCTTTCACTTTTGTAGATGAACGCCCATCAACAATAGTTTGAATAAATTAAAAACACACTAGTGATTCTACATTTTCACAGGAAGGAGGTGAGCATACAGACATACAGACATACACTAAAACACACTCATTCTCTGCCTTGTCCCTTTCATTCAACAACTTGTACCTGACTTTAGATTTTATTGACTTTATTGTTAACCTTTGTGTTGTCATTTACACTGTTATTTGTTTCTCTTATTTTCCCTGTCTCCTGTATTCCCACCACGGATGCCCTTACCTGAGGCTGCTCACAGTTTGAATTTGAATAAAGTTATTAATCTTCCCAGCTGGATTTTACTGAGTCAATCAGGTTGAGTGCCTTGCCTGAGGGCACAACAACATGAGTCTCACTAGTAAATCACCAGTAAAATAAAGGCCAGACGATCGACTCCAGCTCCTTTTCCTGACTTTTATTACATTTTCACAGAATGTCACTCATGTTTTGTGTAAATGATCCTATGCTAGATCCCAACCTTAAAGATTAAGAGGGACAGAGTTTGAATAATATTTCATTTAGTTGAATGGACACAATAGCCAAATACTGTGGAGAGTTGATGGAAGTGAGAGGAGCCGTTTAGTGTAGTCCTGAAGGTCTTGCCTCACACACACACACACACACACACACACACACACACACACACACACACACACCAATGCCTTCTGACTGTGTGTGTCCACATTGACTCCCTGTGCTGTTTTAAATGACAGTGTCATCCACAGCTTGAATCTTGTGGGGTGCTGTCTTTCTCTGGCTGTGACAGCCTCAGGGCCATATTTAAATGCCATTAAGACAGTTAGGTTCACAACAACTGATAATGATCTGTGCACTAAGGAATGACGCACAAACACACACAAACACACACACACACACACCACAGAGCAGACAAGTCACTCCATCTTATTGATTAGTATTGATTCATACACCATTTCACCACAAAAACACTTTAACTCCCACTCTGAGCATTCTAATGTTACATAATAAAAATAAAACGTGCATTTTAGGAGACAGGTAGAGAGAACTGGATCATGTTGCATCACTGTCAGTCAAACACCCTTTAAACAGTATCATGTAGAAGACATCATGTAAATGGTTCTGCAGTATGAAGCACTGTGCAGCATGTTGTCTCTTGTTTAACTTTTTAGTTTAATCATTGTCACGCTGCCCTTTCCAGTGAAATGTACAACCTGATCAGCCAGTGAGAGAAAAGCAATTACAAAAGTGAAACAGCATAAACTAAAGTTCTGTTTCCTGTTACCAACAGGAAAAATCTATTTCCTTTGAGTGCCAGGCCAGGGCTCCCACTGGGATTAGCAACTTGTGTAATTGCAGAGGTGAACAAACACCTACAACACTTTTTTTTTGTTAATATTTCATTTTCTAACCACTGTGACATATACATTAAATAATATCTTAAGACTGTGCCACTTTTACAATAATTAGACCTAAGCTATTTAACCAAATCCTCTTTAATAAACATGATTAACAAGCATGACAGTATCATTTACTAAATCTACTTTATTACATTTCTCCCATTAAAGCTCTGCCAAACAACAACAGTGATGATACACTGTAAACAATTTGGTAGAGAAAGCTGGTTTGCTACTGTGGTGATAATGACGGTGTGAATCACAGCAATTATCACCGATTCAGGGCAAATGAGAGGTTGTTACCGCATTTATTATTTTACAGTAATGTCTTGTGCTGTTGACAGTGACTTTTGGTTTAATATCTCAGCTGTATATTCCATATGATATTCATGACTTCATGGTACTGGCAGTTTGTTACACACTGCTCATGTATACTTCAGGCTCAAATAAGAAACAGTTTTAATTATGTCAGCAGCAACACAGAGCCAGAAACAAAAGGTTAAATGGAAGCTTATCACTATACAATACAATGAAAACACAGTTTTTTGTCAAAGCCAGAGAAGATGAGACTGTTGCTTGTCAGAGACACATCAATCCTTGTTTCATTGGTCAGGCCAAGTGGATGTTTTCATACATTATTTATGATACTGCACTATAATATGAGACTTGTTTGATTAAGTATGGGAGCTGTTCATCTCAGGCAGTGGTGTACACAGTAAAACCATCATAGACCTGTTCTTAACATCTCAGCCTTTGTGTAACACATGTGTGCATGGCAAATTGTTTAGGTAGAGACTAGAAGAGTGGAGCATCTTTACAAAAATCAGTTTAGAATCATTGCTCAAAGGAACAAAAAGTATAAATATGCAATACTTGCCACAGATGACTGTTCATAATGAGTAATCCCATTGTGGGCAAATGGCAGCTTGAAGTGAAAGACAAGAATTAACAAGCGTCCACCAAACTCTTTTGGTGGATGCTTGTTAGAAGAGCAAGTTTCACCAAAATCAGAAACATATGTACAACCACAGAATGACTTCCATTATTCCAGCAGTCTGTTATTGATAATTAATTACTGACTAATGTTTTATTTGTTAGTTCTGACAGTCGCAATACTTGCCACAGATGACTGTTCATAATGAGTAATCCCATTGTGGGCAAATGGCAGCTTGAAGTGAAAGACAAGAATTAACAAGCGTCCACCAAACTCTTTTGGTGGATGCTTGTTAGAAGAGCAAGTTTCACCAAAATCAGAAACATATGTACAACCACAGAATGACTTCCATTATTCCAGCAGTCTGTTATTGATAATTAATTACTGACTAATGTTTTATTTATTAGTTCTGACAGTCAGATGTAACAAAACAAAAAAAAAAAAATCAAGATTACCTTGATCGCAATCAACACCAAGTCCAGTCCTGCAGCTGAGTCTATGTCTGTAAATGAAACAGCTTTGTTTCTCTTGATTTCTAGACAATTATTAAATCATGTGTTCAGTTATGGTGTGTTTTGGGAAAGCTTGCAAGTGTCACTTGTTATTTAAATATGTCTGTTAAGTCCTTTGAGAAGCCTAAATTGATCATTGGTCCCAGTCAGCACTGTTCACAGTGCAGCAGCAGAGCTCAGCTCACTGCTGCAGAGACAGAGCAGCTTTATTCACTGCAGCATATTATGCTGCCATTTATTCTGTCCTGCTCTGATTTAATTTATTCAGCCTTGCTTTACAGACTGATTTAGTCACTGCTCCTTATTTTTCCTCCCTCCAAGTGCAGTTTGACTACACAGCGCTGACCACAGCTACAAGACAAAATAGTGTAAAACATCAAGAAGAGAACAGAGGAAACCTGCAGTAGAGGAAATCTTAGTTTGAGTCCAGGAATGAAACAAAATTCACTGTGCTCTTCTTGTAGACATCAAAATGCACTGTGTGCTAATTTGTGCCTGAAGTAGCACTTGGGTACATGTCTATGTGAGTATTACAGGGACAGAAGCAAGGAACTGATCCACCTCCACATCCTGCAGTCTCATACAGATGAGGCTGAACATCAGTGTCTAGCTACAGGATGGTGGCCTCAGAGATACAGTACATTATCAGAGGTCAATTTTAATTCACCATTATCCTAAAAAAGGGGATTTAGGGTGTATATGTCTCTGCAGAGTCACGACATGTGTTTGGCTTGCTACTCTTTTATACATTATGTAAATGGAAAGAACCATTATTAGCTTCTCTAAGCTGGTTTATTAGTCTGGGAAATTGCTTTCAAAAAGTCAAAAAATATCCTAAATGCTGAACATGTGAGTACACGCGCATACAGGAAGAGCCTAAGAAAACATCATCTCCATTAATTTAAAGCCACAGCATTTGACTGCTGTTAAAGAGCTTGATTAGACTGAAGTCAATATGAGCCTGCAGTGTTTCATTTGGAGAGAGCATTGAAAGTCTAATGATTTCTCCTGCCTGGTTTTAACAAGATGAGGGAAAAAAATAGAATTTGACTTAGGAGCAGGTTTGTTTGCAGTTTTACATCGTCTCGTAGACACAGTTAATGCTGGAGATCAGTTTTACTTTGTCTTATCATATACAGATGTGACTCGACATTGTATATAATATGAAGGATAAGTGAATGTGACTCTCGGGAGAAAAGCACTGTGCTGTTTCATTAAAGTGTAAAAAAAAAAAAGTTTTCATGAGGTGGTTTTATTCACTGCTCTCTCTCTGCCTTATACAATGATGCATCTCCCTGTATTTAGCCAAATAAGGCCAAGCTAATAGGTTCACATCGTCATCTTCACATAGTGACAAAGCCAAAGCTGTTGGTCATCATTTAGCTGTTTCCTTTACTGAACAATACAAGAGCCTGTGAGCAGCACTATGGCTCCCAGAGTTTGGCTACAGTACTCAACTTTCCTTATATCAAGTACCAGGACTCTTTATGAAGTGGATCTACAGCACACTGATCTAAAATCCTTAATTTATGACACTATATTACACAGCACTCTATCCACCCTGTGCCGTGACCTTCAGAAGGGGATCATTTACACTAAAGTGTCATACCTGTCCTCTGATGCTGACAACTCATGGAGCTCTAGTTTCCTCTGCAGTTGGTGTCTGTCCTAAATAAAGAGCACCTCTTTCGAGTAACTTCATCCCAGCCCAGATCAGACCCCAGCTGATTATACAGTATGTGACTGTACAAAGTGTCTGATTACTAACTCTCTTTGCACTTTTCACACAGGCTGCTGCCCCAAACTGGAGCGCTCAGATAGAAAGCATATACAGTATATTCCTTAAGATTATGGTCTATTGTGCAGTTGTGTCCAAGTCATCTGTGTCATTAATGAATGAAGGCTATAGTTGTCCTGGCTAATATAAATAAATGTTTGCATGAATGAATAAAGAGCCAGTGGAAAAATTCAAAACTGACTGATGGTCTCTGGTTCAGATCGCAATTAAACAGGGTTACTATACTGTCAATGGATTCTCAGCCCGTAGGGAGGATGGGTCCCTGACTTCTAATCAAACTTAATGAGATGAGAAGACATTTATATCAAGGGGGAAGGGGGGAACAAAACAAAAAATGTCATGACATGACAGAAATGAGACGATACATTTGCTTTTCAGGGCTGCTGTAACCACAGCATCATCATTAACAGTGGCTACTCATAAATAAGAGAGCTGAGGAGGAGAGAAGGTGATCAATCAATTGATAATGCAGAATAGTTGGATTTAGTGGGACTCAGCAGTCTGGAACTACTGTACAACAGAAGAGGAAAAGCAGCTGTTTCAGCAGTTTAAAGTGATGAACTGTGCCTTAGCATACTGTTAACTCTCAGCTTCAAACTGCATTATATCGACAGCTGGAGCAAATGTGTGCATTGCATATGCATAAAAAAGTTAAGTGTAAAAAAAACAAAAATGTTGGTACAGTAATTAGAAAATCAGGGACACCAACACTACAGCTACTTTTTTTTTCCTGAATACCAACTTTAGATTATGGACGTACATTATTCAGTACTTTTCCTCGTTTACAAAAACAGCCAAACCGTCAGAAACACCTGCAGACAACACCCTGAAACCATTGTACCTTTTCATTTTCCTTCCCCTGGAGGATCATTAATGTTTTATCTTACCTCTTTGACCACACTGAGGCCAAACATGGAGTCAAGATCTTAAGTCAGAAGTCAATTATCTGTAGCATTAAGTGCTGAAGCATCATCATCCAGCTGATCAGCTGTAATAGTGAACTTATTCTGTTTTTGATCCATTTAATTTTAGCTCACATCTATTGAGGTTCCCAGAAAAGGTTGCCTCTTAAGCTTTCATACAGTCTCGCAGCCAACAAATTAAAACATATTTTTGAAGTGTGAAAAGACACCAGTAACCAAACCTGTCACCCATAACCTCTCACTGCAACTCCGAGGAGGCAGCAATTTCACTTTTCACACGCAGGAAGTGATGATGATGATGATGACGACACTTTATTACAGACTCAAGGTCCAGGTTCAAAACAAATAAAAGCAATAAAAGAACAGTTTAAAAACGAAACAATAAAAACAGAAAATACATAAAAACGAGAGCACAAGAACACCCATAAAACTACTGCCCCTTTAAAAGAC